>NC_089820.1:65776977-65841986 GCF_029633855.1 Hoplias malabaricus
AAACGTTAATTAAATGCATTTTGGATGAGTTTGTGGCTCAAAATTAAAAAGAAAAGGGCCAACATTGAGTGTGAACCTTTCACGAAAAACCAGAACCTTATTTACAGCAACATTAATAATAACATTGATCTTGGAGAAATAGGTGCAATCCATAGATCAAACAATAGGCTACAGATGCCAAGCAACAAAAACTAGTTAAAGCAGATTTACCTCTGGCTGTATTCAGATCAACATCTTCCAGTTCTTTGAGCATGGTTTGAACCGTTTTAGAACGGGACCAGAATAGGATTTTAGAACAGGAACTAGCCATCATTGCTATAGTATACACTACTGTTTTCCACTGTATTACTCCTCGACAAAACCAACAGTAAGGACTTGTTATGTTGCAGTAATTGTAAGGGTGGACATGTTGGAGGTGAGCCCCTCTTGAGCAGAGGCCATTAGCCCAAGGGGTGGTCGATGGGGTGGAAGAATGACATTGTTTCTGCTTTCTCTGACTTTATCGATTTTCGTTTATCCGCTCGTCCTAGTGTCCCGGGGCATGTGGGCGGTCATCAATATTCACAGGGAGACAATGAAGGCCCGAGAGAGAGAGAGAGAGAGAGAGAGAGAGAGAGAGAGACATAGGGCTGGCAACCAATTTTTTGTAAATTAAGATTTGCTCAGTTTTTTTTTCTTATTGTTGGTCAATAAATCAATCAAAATGTATGTATATAGTGATTATTATAACTGTTGTTGTCACAAAACATCTTCACAGAATTGATATCAGAACAGATAATGTGGATCAGAAAGCCGAAGCAAGCCGAGCAAGGCGACAGTGGCAAGGAAAAACTCTAAAGAGACCTTGGGAGGAAAGAGACTCACAAAGGGGGCCCACGCCCCTCTGATCAAGCTACTAATAGAAATGAACAGTATGACCAGTTAAGTCTGTCATTATGCTACAGTGTAGTTTTCATAGTGTTGATGTAAGAGTGATGGGAGTAATGGGGATTAAGGCAATAAAAATAATAAAAACAATAATGATATTTGGTGGCACGGTGGCGCAGCAGGTAGTGTCGCAGTGACACAGCTCTAAGGATCTGGAGGTTGTGGGTTCAAGTCCCGCTCCGGGTGACTGTCTGTGAGGAGTGTGGTGTGTTCTCCCTGTGTCTGTGTGGGTTTCCTCCGGGTGACTGTCTGTGAGGAGTGTGGTGTGTTCTCCCTGTGTCTGTGTGGGTTTCCTCCGGGTGACTGTCTGTGAGGAGTGTGGTGTGTTCTCCCTGTGTCTGTGTGGGTTTCGTCCGGGTGACTGTCTGTGAGGAGTGTGGTGTGTTCTCCCTGTGTCTGCGTGGGTTTCCTCCGGGTGACTGTCTGTGAGGAGTGTGGTGTGTTCTAATGATTCCACATGGGCTCCGGACCCACCGTGACCCTGAACTGGAGAAGCGGTTACAGACAATGATAAGTGGCATCAATCTGGAGCAACAATAATAGTGCTGGAGGCATCCACCTGAGCGTTGCTAAAACCAAGTCCATTTCTACTTCAGTGTAATTGATGGTAGTGAGTGGCGAGGGGTCAGAGGCTGGCAGCAGTAGTTGGAGGGGAGCAGCTGGTCTGGTGAGGACTGCAGGAGAACACAGCACACAGTCTTCCATCAATGGGCCGCCATTTTCTCAGAAAACAGTAAAGAGATGGAATTAGCTTGGTAAAGTGCACATTGTGGTGTGTTTAGAAATACTGGAACAGCAGACTTCAGGTAACGTCTGACAGAAACGCACTGTACAAGTGCAGAGGAAGTGCAAAGTGTTCATTGATCAGCTGTATAGAAATAAACGGGAAATGAAATGGGATGCTCTGGAGCACCTACACACGAGCCTTAGGTGACCTGGCTCAATGCCAGTTGAAGGCAAGAGATGTTTTGAGAGGGGCACACCCCTTCAAATGAGAAGAAAACACCAAGAATGTAAAGATTTTCCCTCTATTTGGTGCCAAATAAAGACAGAACTGCTGTTAACTTAGTGTTTTTCATGACCAGTCAGGATTGGTTGAAAGCGCAGGAATTCCCAATAGTTTTATGATGTATTTGTGCAGTGCATGCTGGGTGTTGTAGTACGATAATGGCTGTTTTGACAGGAAACTGAATGAAAGAATAGATGGTCTCTGATTTTGCGCATGACTGTGGCATGAAAGCTTCCTCTGAGTTGTGTGTGTATTCCCTTCAGCGCTTAGCTTCTTCATTGACTTCCATTTCCTCCTGCAGGCAACTTCTATCATCTTTATAGCTGCTCTCTCTCTCTCTCTCTCTCTCTCTCTCTCTCTCTCTCTCTCTCTCTCTCTCTCTCTCTCTTCACTTTCATTTTCATTTTTATTTGGTTTATTTTCTCATGCCGGAGCCAGCTGTATTGGACAGATATGAAAGTGAAACAGCGGCGAGCAGATAGCACACAGGGAAATTCACTCAGGAAATGGAGTATACTATAGGATTCACCTACACAATGCCCCTCTGTGATACACTCTCAGATCCTGCATGCTGTTCCTATCAAAGAACACTCTGTGCTGAAGTGTTCAGTCAGGTTGATGGCAGGTGTACAGCACTTTCCCACAGACTGCTCTACTTTCAGCGACAGTGATTTCAGAAAGCTCCTATATTCACTACACAACACAAATACAGACAGTTCCTAGAATTCTTTCAGAAACAGCAACATATTTTCTGTTAAAGAAATTCAGGCCTCTGTTGTTTACATCCCCACAAATAGACTACTTGCCTTTGTTAAGATTGAATAATTATGCCTTGTAAGGTCTGGTTCTATAATCACCTTTAGAGGGCAGAGGTGAGCGGTGTTTGTTTATTTGTTGTTTATAAGCAGCATGTTTTAAAATCAGCTTTGAGTGATACTGCTGTATATGACCTTCAGGTATTCTTTCAAATTTGTTCCAATGTTTATTTCTTTGATATTTGTTAATACAGTGGAACCTCTACCTACGAACTTGATCCGTTCCGTGACGCGGTTCGTAAGTAGAAAAGTTCGTTTCTCGAGTCAGTTTTCCCCATTTAAAATAATTGAAAAGCAATTAATGTGTTCCAGCCCCCACCCAGAAAGTCACCCTTTTTGCACTGATATATGTTTACAACACTCTCAAATTAGTAAAAAATACATGTAGCGTTACTAAAAATAAAAGAGAAATACAGTGGAAACAGTGATAAAAAAGAAATAATAAAGTTGTAAGTGGTTACACATCGCTACCTTGAAGACGTGACGACTGGCTGGAGGAGTAACACAGGCACTGGCTGTATGACGGGAGGTGGGGGGTGGGGGGAATAACGGAGAGTAGGTGGTGAATGTGGGGAGACGATGCGTAGATACGGCTTACCTTAGCACGAACTTCGATGTCTGTTATTTACACTGATGCTAAATTGCTAAAGCTACAATGTGCTAATCTTAAAAGCTCACTCAAGTCTGGGGGCGCTGGGAGACTCACCTATTGGGGTCAGTGGCCATTTCCAGCCGCCGGCTCAGAGGAGGCTTGGGTTTGCTTCTAGAGTCGTGGTTCGTTGGTGGAGGCAAAAAATATTCAAATGTTAGTAGAGGTTCCACTATATTGCCTTTAGAGGGCGGTGGTGAGTAATGTTTGTTTATTTGGTGATTGACGTCTTTGGAGGGCAGCTTTGAAACTTGGTGCTTTATTTGTCATTGATAACACTTTTAGAGGGTCAGCACCAAGTGAGGTTTGTATATTTAATGTTTGTTAATAGCACCTTTAGAGGGCAGCAGTGAGTAATGTTTCTGTACTTAAGCTCTGGCAGTTTCTCTAGAGCATCACTAATTTAAAAGCCTCTGATTAGTTTTCTGTAGTTTCTGACAAAGGCAGGAGTTTCTAACACAACTGAACCTAGCGTCACTTTTAAAGGCCAGAGCCCCACAATCCAGTGAAACCTTTTGGAGCCCTGTACAGTCGTGGAAAACCAAACCCACACTCACTGTTAATAAGCTTAAATCTTAAAGGAACCGTTAAAAACCAAACCAGAGATTTTTCACATTTAAGTGGCTTCATGCAGGGCTCTGGACCCATATCAGGAGACGTTATACTCTATCAAGAGCACGTTAGGAACTTGTTTCCTTAAGAGTGCAAGAGTCTTCCCCATCTGCCCGCCCTGACTGTGGTAGTTAATATTATTTATGTGACACAGTGGTCATTGGGAGGCTCTAAGAAAACACAAGCATTAAAACGTCTACTGTGGCTAATGGAGCCAACACTGCTGGACTAATGGCTCTTGTATCGCGTGAGGAACTGGGTGGGTTTGACGGAAAAGGAGATTGATAAACCATTAAAAGCTTTTTGCCCCAATTCATAGTACTCTTTAAAATGTAAAAGTGAAGTTTATTGCATGCTGGGTTTATATTTTATTTGTAAACACACAACTTATGGGGCAGCCATTTTGGACACGGACCACCAATTCCATTCTGCATGTTTGTACAATCTCTGGAGGAACGTATCTAATGAAACGGGACGCTCTGGAACAGCTGCATATGAGCCGAAACCCACCGTGCCCAATGCCAATGTCAAGGAGGGTAGGAAACCACACTCAAATCCCATTATGTAAAGGAGAATTACACTCTGTAACTATAGGGGGAGCCCAGGAGCCAAAATGCCAAACCTTAGCTATTGTTCTGTTAATAACAACAACAACAAAAACAACAACAACTACAACAGTATTAATAGAAAATTTGTTCTGGGAGGGATTTATATTGTGTTTTAGAAGGATTTGATTGCATACAGCCACATTCGTCAGGTACTGAATATCATAAATATCACGATGTGAAATATCACTAATGCTCCATCACTCCGATGAATATAGTTCTACTGTTTCACAGCCCAGCGCTGGGGGATTTCACCCCCCTCTGGCCCACACTTGGCATTGGGTGGGGTGACCCTAGGCTCCTGTTTGAGTGCTCTGGAGCATCCATCCATTTCGCCTCATGCTTGTCTATGGAGATTATACAGACACTGAGCACCTGGGTGAGTTCCACGATTGAACTCCATAAAGATACGGGGTGTTTACAGTCTCACCACCGTGGTTCTACACTCATCCAGCCGGGAGGTCCGGAACCGGCCGTGTCAGGAGTTACCTTTACTGGAATTGATTGTTGTTGCCCCTCCAGCCCCTGACGCCCACCTCCTCTTTTTTCTTTCCCTTCAGTCTGAGTGGGGAAGGAGGGGGTGAGGCTATTGCCCAGGGATACACACATTTAATAAAAGCTAAATGAAGCCATCCATAATGTGCAATCCAACACTCATCTGAGGCCCCTTTTCGCCCACAACTCCCCCACTCTCCCTCCCCTTCCTCCCTCCCTCCAACCCTCAGGCCTTCAGAGTCTGGTCCCTCAGAGATGATTGAGGGACTGTGATGGAGGAGATTAAAGAGGCTGAAAATGTTCTCCACTGGGGCCTGAATAGAGCTTGATATCCTTGTATGGGGATGTGTATATACGTGTATGTGTGTGTGTGTGTGTGTGTGTGTGTGTGTGTGTGTGTGTGTGTGTGTGTTTGTGTGTGTGTGTGTGTGTGTGTGTGTTGGGGTGTGTTCCGTGCTTCCCTTCAGGCGGGTTTCACTCTATAAACGGTAGTACTGAGCAAGTCTACAGACTGATAGCACCACTACTGCCATGTATGATTCAACTTCAATGCAGCCCTGGACTGCCTGGGATGGGTGGATCAAAAATGGTCAATCCAGGAAATCCCACAGGAACAAAGTCAAGTGCTGGGGGTTCTATACTCCTCTGGCCTACACTTGGCATTGAGCATGGTGACCTTAGGGCCGTGCACAGAACATCCACAGCGTCTCATTGTAATGTGTAGTGTTTTCCATGGACATTTTATAACATATTCACAGTTGAATACCTGTCTCTCAGTAGAATGTTAGAGAGAGTGTTTGTGCGCTTGGACACTGTATACAATGAGTCGTGTGCTACCAGCTCATTAGGGTGTTGTCCAGCATTGTTTATCATTGTTCTCATCCGACTGAGAGGAATCTAACGAGGGCTGGTCAGAAGGATGAGGAGGGAAAGGAGTGTATGGGCTTTCTGAGGGAGACGGGGGGCAGAGGAGGGGATCTGTGGGTCAGCTTTTGCTCAAGGTGAGCTATGGCCACTATCTTAGGTCTGAGAGGCTTCCCCTTACCATCAGGATGAGTCATTACTCCAGGGAAAAGAATGGAGAGAGCGAGAGAGAGGCAGATTAGGCATGGGTCAGGGGTTTTCCTGAGGTCCATGTTTAATGGAGGAGGGAGGAAAAACCTTTTTCTCAGCAGGCCACACATTAGACAGCCCCTCGAGGGGTAATGGCCACACACACTCACACAAATCAATGCGGCAAATGAGTTTAAAATACCAACAGCGTGTTAAAAACAAGCCCATAGCTTCTCTATAGCCACGTGCTATGTGAATGCTAATGCTAGGGGGTCTTTCTCTAAAAGCAGGTGGCTTAGGGGATGAGGGTGGGAACCACTGCCAGAGTGTATGTTAGTGTGTGTGTGCATGTGTGTGTGTGTGAGAGAGAGAGAGAGAGAGAGAGAATGTGCATTCGCAGGTATTGCAGTGAGGTTACTGTGGGTCACAGCGCACGGATGATGTCAGTATTAGCTCACGTTGTTGTTGACACACATGCTGTCATTCTGTCAGCACACACACACACACACACACACACACACACACACACACACATACACACACACACACACACACATACACACACACACACACACACAGAGCCATGCCTCCATTCACCTGCTGTTTTGATTCATGAATATTGCATGGCTGCTCTGACAGGTGAGCACACTGCCAAACGGAGTGGAGCCATCTGGAGGTAATGGGTGGGTTAGTCACAATCACACACAGCTGGCCCACACACACACTCACACACACACACAACCTAGAGAAGCACAAAGATTTCAGAGTTAGTGTGTGCATATGCGTGGGTGTGCATGTAAGTGGTGGGCGGATGTGTGTGTCTTAGCAAATACTAAATATAAAATATATCAAAATAAAAGTCACAGTTTGATGGCTTATAAAGGTTTATAAATGGTTTCAAATCTGTTTATTAATGTTTAATTATGAGGCAAATAAACTTTAATAAAGTCTTTAATAATCAGTCCATACATAGAAAGGGCTACAGTGACCTGTTGTTTGCCAAATAGTGAACCCACAGTTAATCTACAGTTAAACCTCAGCTCTCGCCAAATATTGACCTCACTTTGTCTAATCCTCCAGTCGACATTAACCCTGTCGGCTCCAACACATATTTGTTAATAAGTTTAACCATTTAACCACCAAGTTTAACGAATTATCTAACGACAGCTTGTCTTTTTTAAACATTTTATGATTTATAACGTGCTGCACCTTTACGTATGAAATTAATACATTCACATTCTCAGATCTCAGCGTATATTTAACGTTGATATTCAAAGTAAGTTTTCTGACACTTTCCCTATTTCGCAAACGTCAGGTCACTGTTGCTCTTCATAGTTCTGTTAACAATGATTATTAATGACTTTTAAGGTGTTTACAACATAGTTAATACCCATTAAATAAACATGTTTTAAATCATTTATAAATGTGTAGTCTTGTTTTAAAGAGATACCACATATTTTAAGTTTGATTCCTGAGATTTTCCATCAACGAGGAGTCAGATGAGGCCCGGGCCATGAATGTCTACACCACATGAGGCGTGAGGTAGTGTTGAAGGCTAAAGAAGTTCCTACTGTTTCCTATGAGTGTGTTCCTCCAGGGTCTCGGTTAAACCTAATGGAAACGTTGCAGCAGAGAGGAAGACACAAAATAAAGTCAGTCCAACATCTCCTACACCTACACGGCTGTCTGCCAGAGCCCTGGTGTCTGTGTGTGTGTGCATATGTGTGTGGTGGGTGTGTGTTCGTGACTAGTCCCGCTGGCTCTGGCTCCTGCACACAGCTCTTGAGCAGGTGTCTAGGTTTGGAAGAAACAGGAGTTTAGGAGTGCTGCAGGGGGAAAAAGTGAGGGCAGGTAGATGCAGAACAGAGGAGTATACGGCCTGTAGAGCAGTGGAGCAGTGTCCTTAGGGGTGATAGAGCTCCATCCAATAACTCTGTGAGGCTGTGACTGCAGCAGTGAGGGATGTACTGTGTTGTATGAGCAGTTGTTCATACAGGTATTGCACAGTTTAGACATTCGGTTCCTATCACTTCCACTGTGGACAGTTCTAATGGTGAGTTTAAAGGAACACTAGGTAAGATTTGGTGTTTTTCTCCTGGGCTCCCCCCTACAGTTTCCGAGTGTAATTTACCTTCACAGTACTGTCCTGAACTCATGGGGGAAGTAGGAGTGTAATTCACTTTCACAGCACTGTCCTGAAATCACGGAAGATGTGGGAGGGACTGGGCGTTGGTTTCCTACCCTCCTGCAAATGTTACACAGTGCGGTTTCTGCCATGCTGAGCTTAAAATATCAAGGACAGAGGCTCTGTTTTCCCTGTTACAGCTCAGTGGAGCATCACAATGAATCTGAAGCTGTAATTTTAAGGTACAAATGCTACCTAGGGTTCCTTTAAATTGTGGAGAATTTCAATATCTATAAATTCTGCTTTTAAAATGGCCCTCAGAGGATTGTCAAGAACATGCATCAGAGACTCGATGGACAAAACACTCTACAGAACTGCACTGGAAATAGTTATCATCTGCACACCAAAGCTTTCGTCTGAAACTAGAGCTGAAGACGTGCCTGGAGACAGCAGAGAGAAAGCTTCCCACACTCTGACCATCTCATGGCCCCCGAGGTGTTGAAGAGGTGACCGAGAAATCCTCACTGACCAACTGCCCCCTCCCAACTGCTCAGTACAGGCACCGACATTATAAACCATATCAAAAAGCCTGGGGTTAAATAAGCTGAAGAACTGAGAAGGGGAAGTAAGTGAGGTGTGTGTGTGTGTGTGTGTGTGTGTGTGTGTGTTGTGTTCTTTTCCATTCGCTGTTCATTAATCAGCTCCACTCTCTGGGGCCGGACTGGACGCTCCTGCAGGCGCTTAAAAATAGTAGCGTTAGCAGGTCATCCACCGCGATTATTCTTATTCTTGTTGTTTCTTTACATTTCTCTCTCTCTCTCTCTCTCTCTCTCTCTCTCTCTCTCTCTCTCTCTCTCTCCCTCTCTCATCCCTCTCTTTCTCTCTTTCTCTCTCCCTCTCTCATCCCTCTCTTTCTCTCTCTCTCTCATCCCTCTCTCCCTCTCTCCTCCCTCTCTTTCTCTCTCTCTCCCCCTGCTGAAGAAAGCATCTCCCTCAGTCCAGGTACACAATGAGGCTGTGTGTGTCCCAGACAGTCTTTCTTCATTCAGTGTGTGTGTGTGTATGTGTGTGTGTGTGTGTGTGTGTGTGTGTGTGTGGTGGGGGCTATAAATGGCTCTGTCCATTCACTGGACGGATGGTGGGATGCTATGTTTCTCTTTGTTCTGGATACACTGTGTCCCACAGCATAGAACATGAGCTGCATGGACAATGAGGAGGATGTGGAATATGACGCATCACATCCTGAGCGCTGGAGACGTCTGGAACTGCTTACAGCAATCAAGGGCACCGCATTGGGCTGAAGCAGGGTCTATAAAAACACCCCTGCAGCTGGGGTCCTGGGTCATCTAGGCATCTAACCCTACCCAGGTTTCCCCCAACAGTCCTTTGATGACCAAGTTTCATAGCTAGATTGTATATGCCATTTTTGGCCATGCATTTTATCCCTCTGGATTGGAACATACAACTTTTACTATCCCTGAGTAAAAGAGGTGTAAACAGATATTGGCCAGTAGCTTTTATTGAAGTCACTTGATTGAAGTCTTATCTGTACCTACGAGTAGATTATGGCTCAAATAGCCTTCTACAACCTGGTGCTTGGGAGGCTTTATACACCAACTTTTTTTTTGACTAATGTTCATCTAAACAGTCTGTTTAGCGTGTTTTTTTACAGTGGGATTTTACTCAAGGCTGTTTCAGGCTGTTGTCCAGTGTTCTCCAAACTGGCATCGCTCCCCGAGGTCTTCACTTCACCTCGTCCTCCGCTCGAGAGTGGCGCTGATAACCAAGGCCTAGCCATTCCATCTGTTCCTTCTCACCTGCCGTAGTCACGTTTCGTAGTCGCTCGATCGTGAGTAACGCCCACGCCGTACGTTTTGTGATCTGGAATCGAGCGAGAGCCACACTGAATTATACATGTCTCTGTCTGATCAAGCAAAGCTAGTACAAACGGGCATTAAACAAAAGCTGGGAAATCCAAATGCCGATGTTAATTGCGAGTTGGGGACATGAGGAAAATATGGATTTGTTGCTGAAAAGTGAACAAACAACACATTACACGCCGCACCGCTTCCTGCAGCGACGAAGAGAAACAAAATCACACGGAGAGCCCAGGGCTCCTTCCTTATTTACAAATCTCTAATAATGATAATCTCTGTTTCTCTCCTCTCTCTCTCTCTCTCTCTCTCTCTCTCTCTCTCTCTCTCTCTCTCTCTCTCTCTCTCTCTCGCTCTCTCTGCCTCTCTCTCTCTCTCTCTCTCTCTCTGTCTCGCTCTCTCTGTCTCTCTCTCTCTCTCTCTCTCTCTCTCTCTCTCTGTCTCTCTCTCTCTCTCTCTCTCTCTCTCTGTCTCTCTCTCTCTCTCTGTTTCTCTTTCTCTCTCTGTCTCTCTCTCTGTGTTTCTCTCTCTGTCTCTCTCTCTCTCTCTCTCTCTCTCTCTCTCTCTCTGTTTATCTCTCTCTCTCTCTCTCTCTCTCTCTCTCTCTCTCTCTCTCTCTCTCTCTCCCTCTCTCTCTCTCTCTCTCTATTTTTTTTACTTCATTTTAGTTATAGAGTGAGCAATGTTATAAACAGTAATAAAACCGTATTTATTTATTCACAAAACAAGTCAAAAAGGGTTTAGTTGTGAAGACGTCTGAGGTCTAAATCAACCACTGAAAATTCAAGATGGGTGCATCACCACTTTCCAAATGCTCCAAGTTTTTCAACAGCAATCTTTCATCTGTCGCTTCTCCCTCGTCCGTTTGCCAAATCTCTCGTCCTGATCTTCAGTCCGAGCCCTTTAAAGCACGTCCCAGTCTGTTAGATTACAGCAGCACAATTAAGGATTTGTGTGAGTGGAAAGTGGGCCAACGGACAGAGCGGCCCACTTCCTCACACAAACACACACACGCGATACGACACACTGCTCTGCACAACACACACAGACACAGTGCACTGCTCTGGAAACACAGAATATTTGGAGCCCTTTTTTGAACCAGAAAACTGGATGAACAGTTCAAATATTGAAGCAGTTAACCTTCCTCTTGTGTCGGTGTCTTGAGCGACTTGTTTTTAGGTTTTAAATGACTCAATTTGGCCTGAGGCTACACCATTGTTTGTAGTTACATTTAACACAGGAACAATAAAATATGTTGTTGCTATGTGATAATATTAGGCCTGTTTCTGAAGAACACAAGCACATGGCTGCATCACATGTAGCTGTTGGTAAAATGCAGCTGTTCAGCCAGATGTGTGATGCGGAGAACAACTAAAAATGTGGTTGAAATTGTTTCCCAAGCAACAATAAAGCAGTTGCATGTTTGTGTTTGTGCTCCAAATTAAATGGCGCAACAAAAATTTGTTTATTGCATCAAGACTTTTTGACTTTGTCAGGAACTTCTATTTCAACAAAATAATACATTTTTTTAACTAAATTATAAAGTGCTCTTGTTAAAATTATGGCTTTTCTGTTGTTGAGGTCAATTTCGACTCAGGTATAATTTTAAAACAGAAAACAAAAACAAGTGCCAAATCTGGACTCATAAACACACTGTACACCAACAGCCTACAGCTGGCTCCTCCTACAACCACTCGAGCTTCAGTTAGGGGCTTCTGTCTTTGTCTGTTTCACAAAACACGTCCAGACACGTAAGGCCCAGTCAGTTTAGAGTTGGAGTTTTGTAGCGTGTACATCTCCAGTTTACAGTCCGCATCAATGAACAATTAAAACCAATCCTTTCATGGATAAGGAAGAATAACAAGGTCAACAAGAGGGATGAAACAAAATGGTGGATAATTAATTGTATTTAGCGGGGTCTTATGGCTGATTTAAGACACGGGTCAAAAACCGACCCATAAACATAAGAGATGGTAACAGAAAGCTAACACAGGAGGAAAGCTGAATATAATAGTATCATATTCTAACAACTGTACTTTCGAAATGAAAACTTACAATCCACAATTAATACAGAAAAGTACAGTACAATTCTGATCCCTACCTGAAAGTGCTGAATATTTACCTTTGAGGGAGCGATGACAGTGGCAGATTTTTTTTCTGAGAGTAGGAATAAAAATAAAAGCCCGATGAAGGGGAAAGCATTGAGGATAAGGTGTAGCAGGAGTAAAAGTTCAGTAGCACGTAGTAAACCTTTGATCTGAGCTGAGTGCTGCCTGCGGTGATGAGTAGATCAAACCAGCCACAGAGCGCTAGCATGACTTCACCCATATATAGAGCTACAGAGTGAGGTAGAGATGCAAATGCAGGAAAACATTCATAAAATATGATGGCAACTCTTAACATCGTGGGATGCTTTGTAGATGAAAACCCTCCACGGAGAATGAGTGGTGGAGCAACCGCCCAAACACTTTGTCGGCTTCACCCCTCAAGCCAACACCTGGCATTGGGCATGGTGTCCATTAGATCATAATCTCTTGTGTGGGTATGATTGTCATAAGGAGATGAACATCCACAAATGTGTCCACCTTGAGTTGAATTCACTAATTACTAACTTTTTTTTTAGTGTACCATACAGTGCCAGACCCATTTCCAACAGCAAATGCTGTCGCTATTAGCTAAAGCTCCAGGGGCTCATTAGTGACACTCGAAAGCACCCTTGCAGAACACAAAAACAGAAACGGGAACGTCCTGGCGAGAACATGCACATTAGGAATGCGAGAACGCAAGCGCTGGAACTGGGACAAGGCCGTGCTGCATGTTATTGCATAAGGAGGCGAGTGGCGGGATAAGAAGGATGGACCTGCTCCGCTGGAGGTGTTAAATATTCAGTGCTGAAGCTGGAAGTGGATAATGCTCTTCTCTGGTCTTCTCAGCACAGCTCAGTGGCTCCTAAACTCATCCCAGACCCAGTTATAGACAGGGAATGTTATGAATAAGCCTGGTCTGCATTTCAAAGCACAGATACAAGTTTAAATCTTTAAAAGATAAAGTGTGTATCCCAAGAAACCTTCTGAAATCAAGGGAATTGATCAGAAGTGTCACTTTAGTGCTGTATCAGCGTGTACTCTTCTGGAAATGCTTTATACTATGTATTGGAACATTGTTGTGAGAGTTTGATGGTATTCAGCCAGAAAAGCAGTAGTGAGGTCAGGTGCTAACCCTCTAGCCCACATTTGGCATTGAGTATGGTGGCAACCTTGCAGAGCGTCGATTGGCCAGAGAGAGTCGTCACTCTACGCCACGCAACGCAGACGTCCAGCACCAACTCTCCATCTGTAAAGTCTCCAGCTGCAGCAGAGATCACGTTTTTTTCATCCGACTCATGACAGCAGCTCGTAAAATTACTACATGAGTTCAGTCCCAAACAATAACAACAACACGCAAATACACAACGAGTAAAAAAGCCACCATTGTTATGATTTCCAAAGCCTGCTGTTCCCGTTAGAGATGGGGTTTTGAAATGACACCGGATACATTTTGGGGGTGAGCTATGGAAGTGGAAAACCAATCAGGGACCAGGGACCAATCAGAGAGTAGAGTCCAGTAAAGTAGTTACCATGTGGTGGAAGAGTACCATTAGACAGTCGTCTGTAAAGTTTGGAGTGACCTGGTCAAATGGCTCAAAATGAGTGGACACACATCTTCAGAACGTATCGACAGAAATAGTTACACCAACCTTTGCACACAACTGTGTAGTATGTTGTACTCAAGGTCTGCTAGAAGTTATATTTGGCTTGTGTGTGTGTGTATGTGTGATTGTCTTGGGCCATCACAGCGCTGTTTGTTATTCTGAGGATCACTCAGATGGTGAGTTCTGTGTTGACTCAGAGCTTCTGTGCAGAGAGATTCACACACACACCACACACACACACACAAACACACACACCACACACACACAATCACAGTGTCCTTCTGGAGTTTTCTGAAGGACGTTGATCAGCTCCATCGTTTTCAGATGGGTGGGGGCTGGGAGGCATCATGGTATCAATGCTGGCAGTCCACCAGTGGCTCTCTCTGACTCATGGTGAGGGGCAGGGGGCGATGGGTGTGTGTAGATTGACATGTCCTCTGTCCTCTATGAGTAGAAATACACATAAACACAGGGCTCAGAGGTCAGGAATGAGGAGGTGGTGTACTCCTTCAACGCTGTAATAAAACCTCCCATCTCTGAAAATCATCTGGAACCTTTAATGGTAGATATCTTTCTCAAAGCTAATGGTCACTCCAGGGTTTGCAGGACTGGTGCTCAGGTGCAGCGGATTTAAGGTGGATCACAGACATGAGAATGCAACGACATTAAGGTGGATCACAGATACCATAATGCAACTATTTCACCATGACTTATACCAGATGCAGAGGTTGGACCATTTAAGGTGGATCACAGGCAACAGATTCAATTTGTTGCATATTTTAAGCTGGAAAAGTGACACCAGAATCGAAGATTTAAGGTGGATCACAGACACCCGAATGAAACTGTTGCACCATTTAAGTTGGAGCACAAACACAAACATGCAACGGCTTTATTGTTGCTTAGAAAACAATGTCAACCTTCAATTTTTAGTTGTTCTCCGCATCACACATCTGGCTGAACAGCTGCATTTTACCAACAGCTACATGTGATGCAGCCATGTGCTTGTATTCTTCAGAAACAGGACTAATATTATCACATAGCAACAACATATTTTATTGTTCCTGTGTTAAATGTAACTACAAATAATGGTGTAGCCTCAAGCCAAATTGAGTCATTACTTTTAAAAAAAAATAGTAGTTATTGCAAGGTTACAGTGACTGTGCTCTCATTGCGCCCCCTCAGCCAATCAGAATGGGTGCTTGGAAGTTATCATGTATGCTGAACCCAAAATAAGCCCAGAACACTGTAGACTTGTGAATACTTTAGTGAGAGAGAGAAAGAGAGCGATAAGAGAGACAGACCGATACGTGTCAGCCCTCTTCCTCAACCCCACAGGAGACCAATCTTCATAAATATGACTGAATATTAAGGGAGAATGACTTCGGAACATTCCCTCCACACCTCTCCAATGTGTTTTAATGAATGCAGGTGTTCTGGAGCCCTGACGTTAACTTCTGGATCATTGTAGCTCTGCTACTGTAGCTGAGACATTCACATATTCATGTATTCAGATATTCAGGCTTGTACAAACCTCCTCATATTTCCACCTCAGCAGAACAAAAATAAAGGTGAATATCCCAAATCCAGGCAGTGTGTTACAATATTATCTCTTATTAGATTCATTTTATTATAAACCCACATCTCTGTCGTGTTGTCATTCATTCTGTCTATGATATGTGTAATTACATAACTATTACCCAGTCATGACACAGTAACAAACGCCCTACATGGGCTGTAAATAGTCAGAGGGTTGTTACTGTGTGTTAACAAAGTAATATAATATTTTTTTACAAAATAAATTGACACAGGTGTATGATTGTACTCCCAGTGTTTATAAGATTTGCACAGAATAGCATTAAAATGGGGCACTTGGTCCATTTCCGGGTGCTAGCCCTGAATAACTGAATTCTCTGGTGTAACCGAGCACCATCCAGTACTTTTAAAATGATTTGGAAAGTGTTTAATCCTCCAACATCAGAACCTGACTTCACTAATGCTGTGATTGAATGGCATCAGAGCTTTACGGCATTCTACCAACATTGCCCCGCCCCCTCATCTTAGTCTGTCCAATCACAGCGCTGGACCTGCTTTTGACTGGTTCATTAAGAACAAGAACTGTGTTCCCTCATGGTGTAGAGGGAGAGTATGTCCCCTTTAACTTCAGCAGAAACGTTGGATGACTAGGTGCCCAGTTTTTTTTTTGTTTTTTTTTTATCGTGTGCTTTTTCTGAGTCACCGCAGGCTCTTTTGGCTCCGTGTCAGATGGGTTTTATTATAGCGTGCACGCTTTTGGCTTCGTGATGTTGCAGTAATGTGGAAGCGCCCTGGAGAAATAAACGTCTAGTTTAAAGTACTGAGAAGTTTAGCACAGGCTCAACTATCACCGCATCTCCTGCTGTTATTCCTCCAGATCCGTTTGATTGGCAGCATCATCCGTGAAACCTTCTCTCCCGTAGTTAGCCTTGGATTCTGCTCAACATACCTCCAACTATATAGAGCACACAGATTTTCTCCCAAAATGCCTTCAGACTTGTGAGGGTTTGGTGTCATTCAGCCACAGAAACATAAGTGAGGTCAGGTCCTGACGGCTCATCGCTCCAGAGAACAGTGGGGGGTGCTGGTCTTTCAAGGAGGGGAAGCTCAATCTCGGCCTACATCATAAAATGTGTCGGTTTATTTATACGTAAATTCTACCCTCCGTTCCTTTTCAAGAAAATGATCTGTACCCTGTCGTACCAACAAGGCGTCTTTTCCAGGGACTTCACTAGTGTCCTCTCAATGGCCAGCAGAGCTAGGCTTAAACGGCCTTGGCCCCATAGACCCCCAGAGACGCTGAGCGTCCGATGGGCAGGACAAAGCCCAGCATTTATCCAATGACTCGTCTCGTTTCGCTGCACTTCGCTGCTTCGCTATTGAACTCTGTGGATGCTCAGCGTCCTCACTGTTTAAAGCACTGTGAAGCTGTGGGAATGATTGAGAGGAAAGCCGTGTCTTTACCAGTGATAAGAAGCTGATTCTGAACAAAAGTTGAGCGCGTTGTAGTGCATATTTATTCACTGACATGTACACACAACAGTATATATTTGATCACTTATTTTTTGAAATTTTAGGGGAAGCTGAGCTCCCCTTGCCGTCTTAGAGCAATCACCTCTGCCAGAGAACACAGTTCCACTGCTTTAATGCTTGAGAAATTAACACAGTAGACATTTACAGATTTATTATAGTTACAACTCAGCTATTGACATGGAATAACATATTTATAGTATAAATAAGCCGTGTTTTTGCAATTCAACAGTTAACATAGTTATATAACTATGCAGATATGACCTGTCACACACATACAGATATAATAGGACATATTGCTGTCACTCAAAACAATTTCTCAGCACCTAAATTGGATGACATGAATGGGGTCTTCCTTTAGGCCAGACTCCAGGCTGATCTGCTTCCACAGCATGAGCTCATTCTCCTTATCAGGGCAGTACACATTTCACACAGCTGCTCAGAGCTGGTTCCTGAAACAGCAATAAGGCCTTTCATATCCTTAATTTACCGCCACGGTGTTGGACACTGTTAAATTCTTAATAGAGAAGTGTGCATCTGAGGCCTGAGACGAGCAAGAGCCAACGACGATTATTATTTATGAAAGTTATAGTTTTATTTTCTAGAAAAAGCAACTAGCATTAGATGAAGAATCAGGCCTTGAGTGACACAATTTATGCTCCATAGAGTGGGCCCACACATGAGGGCAGTCATATGTAAAATAAGTGCCACACAGGTACAACACCTCTAATAAATAGTTTGCTCATAAATATCAAAGCAAAACCACTACGCTATCCAACCTACCTTCATATTTAATAATTCTTCTAAAATGAAGAGTTTTAATACACAGTCTCTCTGCCTTTGTTAAAATCAGTCTTTAAATCTCTCGGAACACTTTGGACTTGATGCTGGAACACTGCGGTGAGACTCTGATTGCATTCTGCCATTAGAACATCAGTGAGGTCAGATGGTGATGTTTGGTGATTAGTTCTCGATCACAAACCGCACTCCAACTCATCCCAAGTGTAAAAGAGATGGTGGTGTTTACACCGCTCTTGCCGACATTTGGCACTGAGGCTCAGTACAGGACATTGTTTTTAAAGATTGGATCAATCATGGATCCCTACATTTCCCTAAAAGAACACAAAGATAAGCTCTCGCAAGTGTGCACTTCTGCTAAGATTCACACACACTTCCAGACACAGGGCTGGTGTGAAAAGGAACTGTATATTACCCGCACTCACAGACATACTCTCTCTCTCTCACACACACACACACACACACACACACACACACAAAGGTGCGTTCACATTCTTAGGGAGCTCAGCTGGAGAGTGAGAATAAAGGAGTGATGTTGTTCAGTTCAGGGTTTTCTCTCTCTGTTCTTACCTGTGTGTTTATATAGTAATATGTGTGTGTGTGTGTGTGTGTGCGCGCGCTCCAGGCTAGGACAGCCGTGTTTGAAAGGTACTGGGTTCTGATGTGTGCTGCTACAAAGAACGCACTTTAAACTCTTCTTCCCTCTGCAGCAGGGATGTTTTACCCACAATGCCCTGGGGTTCGTTTCTACTCTTTTGTGCACCCATCGCTGACATATGGGGCTGCACATGAGCCCAATAGCAAGAATGGACAGGGGTCTATCTCTCTTTCTCTTGCTGTCTCTGTATCTCTCTGGGTTGACATAGTTTTCCCTCTAAGAGGTTTAAGGTTCTCCTCTAAGTGTGTCAAGTTCCAAAATGTTGCCTTAGTAGTAGCAGAGTGAGAAGAGATGCTGGAGCTTCACGTTGTGTGCTACTGTTTGGATGTTAGACTCTACACTGTATGTTTATAATGTTTGTAGACACCTGATCACCCAGGATTTCACCTGGAATCGAGGGTTTTTTCAGGGAGTGCTACTGTTACCAGCTTTAACCACAGGGGTTTTGTTGTGGTTGTTGTTGTTGTTGTTGTCGTTGTTGTTGTTGTTGTTGTTAGCACATGCTATAGCTCACTCTGAATTATAAATATTGCTCTGTGAAGTGCGATGGATGTAACTACAGTGTTGGGAAAGATACTTTAAGCTAGCTCTTTCAAGGTGCTGCATTTTAACAGCCTTACGATTACGGGATTCATAGTAATGCTACTTTAACCCTGCTGGTGGGTCCAGAGAGGACGAACAAGAGATGAGGATGAACTTTCCCGAATTGTTTTTTTTTTGCCTCCTGTTAAATCAATACAGTCCAGAAGCAAAGAGAACAGAAAGCCGGTTGGAAAGGTGCAGTCATGTGCAAGTCGTATGGTACGTTGTGTGATAACACAATGTGTCACTGCATCACAAAGCTTCAAATATAATGTCAGCATCAGTGTCTGCCTTCATATCTCAATGACCACACACACACACACACACACACACACACACACACACACATCCCTCCTGCTCATTTTCTGTTGGCTGCGTACAGATAAACACTATTGATCAGTTTGGCTGTCGCCGCCGTGATAGATGACTTTAAGAGTGGACCTTAAGGCTGCAATGATCGGCCGTCCTCACCCTGACCCACACATACACACCTCGGAATATTCCACAGGACCATGGGGTCAGTTGCAGCATCCGTCACGTTCACCTTCCATTAGCTGTATTTTCCGACAGTGACCCGGTGGAGGGAGCTTTATAAAGACACGGCGTCTCAGCGGCTACCGTTCTGATTAAGTAACACAGGCAGGTGAATGTAGCGTTAGGAGACTTTCCATGGACTCCTATTTTAAAAACAAACGAACAAATGAAGAACAAAAGTAGTAGTAGTTTGTAGTTTGTAAAATTTCCTCAAACATTCATTCATTCATTATCTGTAACCCTTATCCAGTTCAGGGTCGCGGTGGGTCCAGAGCCTACCTGGAATCATTGGGCGCAAGGCGGGAATACACCCTGGAAGGGGCGCCAATCCTTCACAGGGCAACACTCACACATTCACTCACACACTCACACCTACGGACACTTTTTGAGTTGCCAATCCACCTAACAACGTGTGTTTTTGGACTGTGGGAGGAAACCGGAGCACCCGGAGGAAACCCACGCAGACACAGGGAGAACACACCACACTCCTCACAGACAGTCACCCGGAGGAAATCCACACAGACACAGGGAGAACACACCACACTCCTCACAGACAGTCACCCGGAGGAAATCCACACAGACACAGGGAGAACACACCACACTCCTCACAGACAGTCACCCGGAGGAAACCCACGCAGACACAGGGAGAACACACCACACTCCTCACCGACAGTCACCCGGAGGAAACCCACGCAGACACAGGGAGAACACACCACACTCCTCACAGACAGTCACCCGGAGGAAACCCACGCAGACACAGAGAGAACACACCACACTCCTCACAGACAGTCCCTGGAGCGGGAATCGAACCCACAACCTCCAGGTCCCTGGAACTGTGTGACTGCGACACCTACCTGCTGCGCCACTGTGCTGCCCCTTTTACAAACAAGGTAATATAAATTCTAAATGGTCAGGTGTGAGACAGGGAAATGACGTTGAGCCGTTACCGCAACAAGCAAACTTTATTTAGTGCCCTTACAAGGGCCCACGAAGAAAGGAGAAAGTCCACATGCAGCAATTGAGGAATGAGCTGGACGTGGCAGGACTGTTTTCCTCCCTCCACCCTGAACTCCTGGAGGGTGAATAATAACACTCCCCCAGTAGAAACTGACAAACACACACACACACACCATAAAAACCCCTTTAATAACCCCAAAACAACACAGAACTAAACAAACATTTGGCCACTAAGCCACAGAGTCTGGTAACATTTATGAAATCTGCAGATTTTATATTTGAGTTATTTTTTAAACTACAAACTGTGAACACTTATTTTTTAAAGGCTCCCAGTACTGCAAGAGATGGGTAACACTGTGGATGTCACCCACATTTTGACCAAATGCGGTTGATGACGTTATTATATGTAAATCTTACCCTGTCAATTACGAAGAGAATATCTCCGCTGGAAAATAATGGTTCAAATCTGGTGCAATCGTTTTTTTGTGTCATAAAACAGGCTCAATTGAAAAGATGAGGGAGAAGTTAAGCATTTTCAAGAATAAAAAAAAATGATAGTGGGCTTCCTCCACAGCACATGAGTCGTTTCATTAAAAAGAGCACTACAGCATGAAGCTACCCTAAGTCAAGGAGCGTATACTCTCTGGACAGATGAACTCAAATTTAGGAGCACACCCTCAACGCAGTCAACAGGGGACGAGAAGACTGCTCTGTTCTCACTTAATGAAAATGCTTGCACTTATCAAACTTTCATCAGCTCTGATGGAGGAGCACTGGCAGCGCCTGACAGTGATGAGACGACGTATTCTCCATCTATTTTGATTGAGGTGTCCTGCCTCGTCTTTTTTTTTCATTGAGTCATCTGCCGTTGTAAGAACCGCACGGCCGGTTTGAGCGCTGTGCACTTCCGTCAAAGCGTCTCTGACCAGGCTGTTCTCCAGACGTGTCATTAGCTGCAACACTGAGGATGCTAGCTCCGCTCTTCTCTGGACGTGACTGAGTCTCTGAGTCTCCGAGTCCCCCGTCGGCTTTAGACCAAAACGAAGAGGCGGTTTTAGCAACGGAAGGAGTTGACCTTGTTTGAAGCATATTTTCAGAGACGTGGATGCACACGCATTACCATGGGACGTGGGGAGCCGCTCCGTCTTCTACTACTTTTTAAATTTGCAAACAGCTAGCGGGCACTTGGCACTCTTCTCGGGAGCCGGTCCACTTAGTTTGGAGAAGGCCGGAGAACAGCAGAGAGAGTGAGAGGAGAAAAAAGTGGGAGCTAGTGAGATTGGCAAGAAAGAAGAGCTGGAGGAGCTGGTTGGCGCGCTCACCTGCTGCGTCTGCTACAGAAGGACTCACTGTCATTTATTTAAATCTCATTAGCTAGCGTGCAGTCTGGAGAAAGAAAAAAAAGCCCATCTCTGTTGCAGCTCTTCACCATAAGCAGATTCCACTCTCCTAGTCATTAAATGCTTGCCCCGGGTGGCAAAGCGGAGCTGGGTGTTAGCATCTGTTCAAATCTTTCTCTATTTCTTTCTCTCTCTCTCTCTCTCTCTCTCTCTCTCTCTCTCTCTCTCTCTCTCTCTCTCTCTCTCTCTCTCTCTCTCTGTCGCTCTTTGCTGTCTCTGTGGCTACCTTTCTTTCTCTTCTCCTTCTCTTGTTTATCTTAAATAGATGCGAATCACTACAGGATGTTTACTGTGGGGTGCTAATCCCTGAGTGTTCGAGCTAGTCCTTCAGGTTTGGCCATAAACATTAAAATACTGGTTAAAACAGCAGGACAAACACTACCTTTACCATACTGCTAGCACACCTATGGGAATTCTAGTGCTATGTCAGCTCTAACTGAGATGTCGAAGCATGTGAAAGACATTCTATAGGTCTTTGAAGCTTATAGCAGCTGACATGTTTATAAGCTTGAATGTTGCAGTTTTACAATGATTCTTTAAGTAATGGGTTCTAGGCCAGAGCTGCCACCATTTTCTTTTCATTTCTAACAATAAATTACAGCCTGGTTACATTATTATACACTCAGCAATGTTTCTAGAACTTTCAGAAAGACTTTTAATTCATTTCTTTTTCTTAGAAATTGGCGCCAGATATTCTCTAGATGCGATTGGTCTTTAGTCTTAAGCTGCTGAAAAAATGAACAAGGCAATATTCATCAAATTTTAATTTAAATTTTAATTTAAAATATTAATACACCCGGAGGAAACCCACACAGACACAGAGAGAACACACCATACTCCTCACAGACAGTCACCCGGAGGAAACCCACGCAGACACAGAGAGAACACACCACACTCCTCACAGACAGTCACCCGGAGGAAACCAACGCACACACAGAGAGAACACACCATACTCCTCACAGACAGTCACCCGGAGGAAACCCACGCAGACACAGAGAGAACACACCATACTCCTCACAGACAGTCACCCGGAGGAAACCCACGCAGACACAGAGAGAACACACCATACTCCTCACAGACAGTCACCCGGAGGAAACCCACGCAGACACAGAGAGAACACACCACACTCCTCACAGACAGTCACCCGGAGGAAACCCACACAGACACAGGGAGAACACACCACACTCCTCACAGACAGTCACCCGGAGGAAACCCACGCAGACACAGAGAGAACACACCACATTCCTCACAGACAGTCACCCGGAGGAAACCCACGCAGACACAGAGAGAACACACCATACTCCTCACAGACAGTCACCCGGAGGAAACCCACACAGACACAGGGAGAACACACCATACTCCTCACAGACAGTCACCCGGAGGAAACCCACGCAGACACAGAGAGAACACACCACACTCCTCACAGACAGTCACCCGGAGGAAACCCACACAGACACAGAGAGAACACACCACATTCCTCACAGACAGTCACCCGGAGGAAACCCACGCAGACACAGAGAGAACACACCATACTCCTCACAGACAGTCACCCGGAGGAAACCCACACAGACACAGAGAGAACACACCATACTCCTCACAGACAGTCACCCGGAGGAAACCCACGCAGACACAGAGAGAACACACCACACTCCTCACAGACAGTCACCCGGAGGAAACCCACACAGACACAGGGAGAACACACCACACTCCTCACAGACAGTCACCCAGAGGAAACCTACGCAGACACAGGGAGAACACACCACACTCCTCACAGACAGTCACCCGGAGGAAACCCACACAGACACAGGGAGAACACACCACACTCCTCACAGACAGTCACCCGGAGGAAACCCACGCAGACACAGGGAGAACACACCACACTCCTCACAGACAGTCACCCAGAGGAAACCCACGCAGACACAGGGAGAACACACCACACTCCTCACAGACAGTCACCTGGAAGAAACCCACACAGACACAGGGAGAACACACCACACTCCTCACAGACAGTCACCCGGAGGAAACCCACGCAGACACAGGGAGAACACACCACACTCCTCACAGACAGTCACCCAGAGGAAACCCACACAGACACAGGGAGAACACACCATACTCCTCACAGACAGTCACCCGGAGGAAACCCACGCAGACACAGGGAGAACACACCACACTCCTCACAGACAGTCACCCAGAGGAAACCCACGCAGACACAGGGAGAACACACCGCACTCCTCACAGACAGTCACCCGGAAGAAACCCACACAGACACAGGGAGAACACACCACACTCCTCACAGACAGTCACCCAGAGGAAACCCACGCAGACACAGGGAGAACACACCACACTCCTCACAGACAGTCACCCGGAAGAAACCCACACAGACACAGGGAGAACACACCACACTCCTCACAGACAGTCACCCGGAAGAAACCCACACAGACACAGGGAGAACACACCACACTCCTCACAGACAGTCACCCGGAGGAAACCCACGCAGACACAGGGAGAACACACCAAACTCATTCTCATTAACCCTTTCTGGTGCTGTATAATCTTCTTGTGACTTCAACCTGCCCTTTCTATAATTTCTAACACTGTATCCGCTCTTAACCTTGCTCCATTCCTTCTGGTTCCATTATGGCTTTCTCATTTACACTGAGAGGTAGAGCTATGCATAATGCACCAGTCACTATATGGACAGCACTCAAAGAGAAGGGCAGAGAGACTAAGAGAGAGAGAGAGAGGGGGGGGAGAGGGAGAGAAAGTGGGGGGGGGGTGGTGGAGGGTTCTAATCCCATTAGAAGGGAAGAAGAGAGGAGTGAAGGGAGCAGGCATGGCAGGAGGATGATAAGTAATGGAGACAGAGAGAGGGTCTGGAATACAATCGGGGTTTCCCATGTCACGTCAAATCCAATCGAATGAAACGTGTGAGCGAATGATGTTATGATTGTGTGAATGTGTGATGTCATCTGGGGAGACTCATGAACTGAGACACACTGGTTCCATGTCCATGCGGCCTGATAATCTGTTAATGCCTCGACTAATAGCTCAATCGGTACCTCGTTCTTAAAGGGTTATAGTGTGTGAACTTATTGTGTTTATGTGAATTTTCACCTTTGCAGTGACCCAACATGGCGATGAAACCCGTTTGTGCCACACATCTAAAAGCAGGCATTTCTGGGTCGTTTAGCACTCACTGGGGCTTTGCCAGTTCTTCGTTAGGCAGTCACAGCTACATTCACATTCCCAGATTCATCTCCATCTGTTAATGTCACATTCCACGCAGGCTTCTTTACGTGGGAATAGGAGCTTAGGGATAACTTCAGGGCGCTGAAAAGAAGACACAGAAAACCATGCCCAAATCCAGTGTCCAAAAGTCTCCATGAACAAAGTCAGGGTCCTAAAACCCTCCACACCCAAGACAGTGCCCTAAAAGTCCCAATAGATAAAGCCAGTGTCCTAAAAGTCCAGAATGGACAAAGTCCAGCGTCCTAAAGTCTCCATACCCAAAAACAATGTCCTAAAATGCCCCATGCCTAATGCCAAGGTGCTTGACTTCAATAATGGGGCAGCCATGGCCAGAAAGGTCCATCCCAGGTCCATCCATCCTAACCCCCAACTGCTCCCCGGGTGGCATGGCTAGGGCTGCCCACCCCTCTGGGCATATGTGCTCACTGCCCCCTAGTGTTCACTAGTGGGTATGTAAATGTGTGTTTCACTGCACGGATTGGGCTAAATACGGAGAACAAATTCCTCTGTGGCCAAAACAGTGATTCCAATATTGTCATGACTAAAGGCTTCAAGTCCATCAAGAACAGAGGCTGTTATTGTGAGAAAGGGGAAGAGAATTCCTACTTATACCCTTCATTTCTGAAGATTACCAGCTTATGGTTCTTCCTATGGTTCTCCCTTGGAAATCTGTATGACACAAGTTCACTAGCTACGTAGCCTAATCTTTTGATACTTAAAGATTGCAGGGTCCCAAAGAGGCCAGAAATGTTTGTTCCCCCTGCGATTAAGTAGGGCCATGAGAAAACCGAAGGTCGGCCTTAGGGTGAAGAAGATTGAGAACCCTTATGAGAGGATACATGAGCTCAGTGTGCCTCTCTTACGACCCCCGGGGTGACTTCTCCCGGTCAATGTAGATTGGCAGGTTTAATGGGAAGCGCCTTCCTGACCTCCTTCTGCCTTTTTACACTTACGACCCTCTCCGCCTCGCACTTTGATTCGACAGCTATTGTCTTCTCCTTCCTCGCCTGCCTCCCTCTTTTGATCTCGCCTCGCTCGAGTTGAGAGACTGACGGATGCCGAGTGTCGCGAAAGCCTTTCAGAGCTTTCCGTATGCCATCAAACGCTGCACTTGAGAGATATATAGACAGCACACACTCCTCACCTCGTCTGCTCAGAGCTAGTGTGTGGTTTTGCAGGAGAAACCGCAAACCGATGCTACGTTCAGATCAAAAGAATGGGGAAGCTACACTTGTAGTGCTTGATTTGTGGTGCTGGGTCATGAAGAGGTGAGGAAGAACTTTCTGTGTCTTGTACGGGTTCGTGTCCTGGTTTCTATGAGGGTTTCTTCAGATTTTGGGCCTGTTTTGATGGACTCAGGGCCTCAGCTCGAGGCAGGTCCTTAGATAATTCTAGCATTTCTTCAGGAATCAAGTCTTAATTCAGAGGTTGTCTTCATTTTGCTGTAGAAACACCTGCGATCTCTTTAGGAAGGCTTTATACTTGTAGAAGATAGCTGTAAGTCCAGCTCTAGTCCGCCTCACTCTTCATTTAACATCAGGAGATTATGCTCTCCATTTCCTTCATCCTCACCTCTGTTAACAGCCTCCAAATAATTTTCTGTAATTAGACTAGAGCCTGGAAAATGCTGATTTGGAAGCAAATGGGAAGTCTAGATGTGAAACGAGACATGCTGGACCAGTTGGAAGCCGTGAGAGATGTTTGTCCAGAGCTCAGGCTAAAGCCAGCACACAGGATAATGCCCATGCTAATTAGGAATGAGTGCTAAGAGAGTGAGAGAGCTGGAGATTTCTCCATCATGCAATACCTCAGATTCACCCCCTCAGTCAATACTCAAGTACTTAAAGGCAGAGTAGATGATTACGGAGAGCTACTGGTTGTGTTCATTCGGAAGCTCTGCATCTTTTATGGTGGAATTGTGTGTTTGAGGAGAATAACTGTTGTTCAGTGCTCGAATTACCACAGAAACTCATTTGTAACTCGAGCTGTTTTGTTTTGTAGGATTTTCATTCTCTTTATTTTCATGCAAAGTTAAGGGTTGGCTTTTTCACAGCCGTGGCTGAGGAAGCGAGAGATGCCTGAGCCATTTTGGACTGAGTTGCATAGTGTGTTACCAATTTATCGAGCCAGGGCTGCGTACAAACACCGGACAATGTTCCAGCGTTTCCAAATAGATGGAGAGCAGCAAACTAGTCTCTGAAATTTATATAAAAAAAAGTGTATTGGATTAAAATCATCATGTCATCATTTACTCGGTTGTAATGAGGGAAGTGTGTGTGAGAGAGAGTGGGAACAGAGGTGCTTAGTGATCCTACAGACTGCAAGCTCTTTCCTGGCATGCGATCCCTCACACAAACGTCCAGCAAACACACTGTCTTTTGGGTTGTCGTTGTGTGTTCCTGGAGCGTGTCGTAGAGAAGTTGGAGCTCTCCACCGTATCTGATTAATGACTCCACACTCTCCCATCATGCCTCACTCGGCTGATCAGGAGATGGCTGCCAACCAGGGAGGTGATAAGAGGAAGTGGGCCTAAGCTCTTGTATTGATCACAGTCAAAGGCAAATTACGCTGGTTTAGACCTGTACCAAGGAAAAACTACTCAAGTTTATTTAGATCACATTTTTTATAGATTTATGCAGGTTTTTACAGGTGTAGAGTATCAGTCAAAATCCATCAGCATTTTGGTGAGCTACAGGAGCCAGAATTGTCTTTAGAAAGATGTTTATTGGCTAGAGTTTAGCTTGGACAGAGGTTGGTTTGAACAAGTTACAGTCTCTAATTATGACTAATTATTATAATTAGGGGTGGCACGGTGGCTCAGCAGGTGGTGTCGCAGTCACACAGCTCCAGGGACCTGTAGGTTTAGGGTTCGATTCCCTCTCCGGGTGACTGTCTGTGAGGAGTGTGGTGTGTTCTCCCTGTGTCTGCATGGGTTTCCTCCGGGTGACTGTCTGTGAGGAGTGTGGTGTGTTCTCCCTGTGTCTGTGTTGGTTTCCTCCGGGTGACTGTCTGTGAGGAGTGTGGTATGTGCTCTCTGTGTCTGCGTGGGTTTCCTCCGGGTGACTGTCTGTGAGGAGTGTGGTGTGTTCTCTCTGTGTCTGCGTGGGTTTCCTCCGGGTGACTGTCTGTGAGGAGTGTGGTGTGTGCTCTCTGTGTCTGCGTGGGTTTCCTCCGGGTGACTGTCTGTGAGGAGTGTGGTGTGTTCTCCCTGTGTCTGCGTGGGTTTCCTCTGGGTGCTCCAGTTTCCTCCCACAGTCCGAAAACACACGTTGGTAGGTGGATTGGCGACTCAAAAGTGTCCGTAGGTGTGAATGTGTTTGTGTGTGTGTTGCCCTGTGAAGGACTGGTGCCCCCTCCAGGGTGTATTCCTGCCTTGTGCCCAATGATTCCAGGTAGGCTCTGGACCCACTGCCGCCCTGAACTGGATAAGGGTTACAGATATTGAATGTCTGCAGTTAAACTGATACTAAAACATGTTGGAATACAGTGAGTTTCAGACCAAATTTGATCAGGATTCATTTGGGATTGGACTGATTTTTTCAGGCTGTAGTTGACTTCTGGCAACCGCTTTAGAGTCTACAGTTCAGTCCAGTTCTGAACCTGCTGCTGAGGGAGGGATAGATAGATATTTTTCAGATTATATTCTCAAACTGATCAATATTTTAGACTTGTTTAAAGATGTAATCTTTGGATTTCAGCCTGTGTGAGGTGAAAATTTCATCCATTTTCAGCGACGGTAGTTTTTTCCGACTCTTATTCTGTGGATCTATGGAGGTCACATGAGGCCTAATGTTGCTCAAATAGGGTTACAGATAGAGGTGACTCCATCGTTCTATCAGTGCGTCAGAGTGCTTTTCAAACACTCTATTACCTCTCTCTCTCTCTCTCTCTCTCTCTCTCTCTCTCTTTCTGAGCCATTGTCTATCATTGGGATCAGGTGCATTGCAGATAACCCTGTAGTCTCCTGTAACGCAATAACAAAAAGACAAAAAGAGAGCGATATGAAAGAATAAAAAGAGACAATGCTGGACAAGGAGAATCCAGGGAAAGTAGCAAAGAGGGCAAAAGAGGAGAGATGGAAAAGGTGGCGAGAAGAGAGAAGATCAAAGGGGAAACAAGTAAAATTAATGATGCCTCAGCAGATGAGCAGATGGAGAAAAGAGTGTGACAAAAGCATTCTCCATCTCCCTTCATGGATCAGCACTAAAGCTTTATCGCCTTGATCTTTTTTTCTTTCTTTCTTTTCCATCCCTCTGTTCTTCACAGACACAGAGGCTACTCACTTTGCCTTTACCATGAGCTCACGCAAATCTGTTACACATTCTACATCCGCTGTATTGTTCATTACACAATGAAGCAGTAGTGCTTCAAATCCTCACAGAAATCTTTCAACGGCAACTGTAAATGTTCCCAGACAAGTAGAAGTAATTATACACAGCTACAAATCTAGACTTGCATAACAAACACTGCCACCCACCTTCACCATCCACACACACTGCGCTCGGAGCAAAAGGCCTTGGCCTAAAGCCTCGCCACGGAGGACAATGGAGCAGCTCGTCTCCGAGGGTCGGCCTCTCCGGCGTTTGGGGCGACATTCCGAAGCCCCTCTTTATGGGATCCTAATCTCATTCCGGCAGGCTCATCATATTCCGTCACGGCGTACGGCCTTAATTCAGGATTAGGCCTCTCCCAGCAACATAAAGATGCCTTCAGTCGGTCGGTAATGGACGGCGTCACAGCGAGCTAATCTTCCCGGGGCAGCCCCCGAGAACCTTTTCAAAACCTCAGAGACCACGGAGCTGCGCTTTAGAACAGAGGCCGACTCGAGGACATTTTAGAAAAGAGAGTCGGCCCCGAGCTTGAGCCGCTTCCAGCAAACAAACTGGCCGGAGAACAAAGGCAGGGACGGGGGGCTTTCAGGAAGAATACAGTAGAAGTGGGACGTTATTTGTGTTATTGTGCTTCGCCATGCTTCTAACGAGGTGATTATTCATGTAAACCGCTCGCGTCGAGCCATCGCTGCCATCTGTTTCTCTTCTGTCTCTTCTCTCAGAGCGGCTTGGATTTTAGAACTTCGCTAGCGTTGGCACAGATAATGCAGGGCTTCTGTTGAGTTTACACACACACAGTGGATAACGTGGTCCTCTTTTATCAGTGTACACCAGTAGTCCATGTGATGTTATTGTTAATTATTGTTCATTCCTATTTTATTAAGCAGACTGCCTCTTGGCTTTATCTCTTTTGGTTTTAATGCATTCTGTATTCTTCGTTTCCAAACATTTTCTGCGGTGTTTATTGAACAAAATGGTTGCTACCTCTGGGATGAGTTAGAACGGTCCTCACCTGACCTCACTAAGGTTTATGTGGCTGAATGCCTTCAACTCCCACAGAAATGTTCCAGCGACTAATTTAAATGTGTTCTAGAAGAGTAGAGTTTGTTAAAAGGCTGTCAGACACACTTTTTGATTTTTGATACACACAGAACCCTCAGAGATCTGTGAAGTGTGTGTGTGTGTGTGTGTGTGTGTGTGTGCTTGGCTTGATCCCGGAGCAGCTCGCCGGACAGCTGCTCTCTCTTCACTACGGCCATGACAACCTGACAGCAGTCTGCCAGGATTGCCACAACTACACCTCATCATGTCACACACACATACACACACACACACACACACACACACACACACACACACACACACACACACACATACAACTGAACACTCCTGTCTCTTCATATCACATACACAATCTGTCTAATTTCACCCCGCCTATGCAAATGAGCCCAATAACCCCTCCCCCTTCCCAATTTGTCTTCACTCAGTGTCCTTGAAGGCTGCTCACTGATTATGCTAATGAGTTATCTAAGGCACTCAAATAATATTTAGTTATTAGGCAGGAACACACGCTGGAGGGGGCGCTGGTCCTTCACAGGGCAATACACACTCACACATTCACACCAATGGACACTTCTGAGTACCAGTGTGTCTTTTAGAACCGTGGGAGGAAACTGGAGCACTCGGAGGAAACCCACGTGGACATGGGAAGTCCTAAAACAATAAACAACAATAAAAGCTGATGAAGAATACAAAGAATACAGTGCTTTCCTCCTTGATCTCATCGTAGTTCATCATATGACAAGTGTGTAGCAGAAGAAAAAAGGGCTGCCGGAGTGAAAAGGTAATGCAGAGTGCAAAGGAAGCGCTGTTAGGGCAAAGTGTCAATCCTGCAGACACTCAAAGGTAGTTTTACCGTTAAATTACAGCTTTAAAACCACTGTGATGTTGCACTGAGCTGTAAAAGAGAGAATAGAGCCTCTGTCACTTTTATTCCAGTCTCAGCACTGCAGAGACTGCACTATGTGATTTTTTGGAGGACCCACAGCTCCTCTTCATTTCAGGACAGTGCTGTAAAATTAAAGTACACTCTGCAACAGTAGGGGGAGCCCAGGAGCAAAAATACAAAACATTCTACCTAGTATTCCTTCAACATTCCCACCCTTTAATTTATGTGTTTATTTATATCCAGTGCAACCTACAGTTTGATCCTATAGCAGTAGAATTTCTCAAGCTGTAGAGCACTTTTATCCACTACTCTATCCCAACGTTAGTGTGTAATGATTGGTGGAGGATGTCAGTATTAAGAGCATTGATTGGCTCTCGTCTGTCCCGTAGTAGGCAGGTGTTCCAGGCCACACTTCCACACTATAGTGAAAGTAAGGTTGACATCAACTGTGTTCTGACTGCGCTGCAAGAGCGTTGTCAGGTTAAATAAAGAGGTCCAGAGTATCATCGAGTTAGAAATTAAATTTCTTCGTCTTTCCTGTTTTCTTCTCCTCTCTGTTCTCTGTATTCAGCCTGACAGCTCAGGCCACAACAAGGAACCTTCAAACTGAGTGAATCCCTGTATTTCATTTGCTTGTGTTGCCTCTTTCTCGTCATTTCTGCTGACCCCAGTGCAGAGGTTTGGTCTAATCTCTCATCACAGATGAAATGACCATGAAATGACCTTGTTTCTTCTGCTCGAATTCCGATTATCCGTTCAGGACATGACTCAGAATGATCAATGCTTGACAAATATAACTAAGCAACCTGGAAGGAATGCTTAGAGGAGTCCTCTAGGGCCTAGAGCAATGTATTGGGTGCCTTTCCAAGACATAAGGCTTGGTATTTTGCATGATTTTTGGGACAAGAGGTTGACCATCACGAGGCTGTCTGTAGATTCAGAGCTATTTCTTTTTGCAGTTTGAACCAAGTTGGTATTCTACGAAGCTGCCAAAAATCTATCTGTTCACGCTCGGCTCACAAACATATTTGTTAGTAGCAGCTGTGTCCAGGTTGGAAAAGCCTCACAAAACAATGGCAGGAATCCTATTCAGCCCTGAAGTAAAATTGTACAGTATCCAATTTCCTCTCAAAATGTAGAGTGCATTCCTGATCGCACATGATTTATTTTCACATTTATATTTTCCTAAGTAATGACCCTCAAGAGCCTCCCTCAGAACAAAGGCTTTTCCGTATTTTGGAATGTTCAAGCTCCTTCAAAGCCAATTAAGATCTTGATTAATTTACTGAATATCATTTTGGCAGTGCTGGATAACCTCAGTGAATAAAAGCCCATTTCACCTCACTCCAAATATTCACTCAAGCTTGGGAGTCATACAAGGACTCACTAGCGCCACCCCAGAGCATGGTAGCTCATGTGTGGAGAACACACCCAGCTCCAGGCAAACAACGACCCAAAGTAAGGCCCTAAACCCAGGCCCGCATGGCCCCAGAGCTGTGCTGCAGTGGCACTGTAGAACCCATAAACACTAAACCAGTATTTTATCGCAGTTAAATGGTAATAAAATACATTATTTTGTGTTAATTGCGAGTTAAATAAACTGTTAAGATCGACTAGATATAATTTGTCAAGCTAACATTGGTGCAGCCTCAAATTAATTGATGTTTCATACTTGTATAGCCTCAGTTAGCTTAAATTAGCAACATAGCATACTGTAGCGAGCGTCAACGAGGAGAGACAGGAGACACAGCCGTTCTGCTGTTTTGCCCAATAGAGGGTGAAAAAGGTCACATAAATACAACAGAGTGACTCCTCAAGCAGGCAGACAACATCCCTGAACTGTCCAGGGGGTGAAGCAAATGCAAACAAGGCACTCTCTGTGAATTTCCATTTGCCCAAACCCTCAACAGTCATTGGCTGATGCTGCAATATCGAATATAAACACTGGGTTATTGTTTTTTTATACAGTATGAATCTTTTAACTCAGTATTTGTGGGCTGAATGTGAACATGTCAATCCTGTGCTTTGTTTACCTCAGTTTGGCTATTTCTCTCATTTTCTTTTGCAGTGTAATTTCATTTCTTTCTCTTTTCTTCTGCTTCTGCTGTCATTCTTCCTGTCCTCTGTGTTGGAACTTGCGGTAGAAGCCCAGACAGTGTGTCTCTAATCCCAGACTTTAATTTGCACTAATCAGAGAGGCTAAAAACCCTGCCTTTATCTCCGTGCCCTGGAGAGAGCGGTGGCCTGAAGGCTCCTACGACAGCGGGACGGAACGACAGACAAAAGAAACACCTGTCCCTTCTGAAAGACGGAGTAAAAATATACGCTTAAATAAAGAAAGACAAACCTGGGAGAGCTCTCTCCTGTCCTGCAGCTAATGAAGCAAGTTAATGCTAATGGATCAGGCTAAATGCTAATGGCCATGTGGTGGGATGATGTAGGGGAAGCCCCAAGGATAAGATGAAGGGATGAGAGCGCACTGAAGGCGGAGGCATGTTCAGGGCGGCTGTCTGAGACAGACGGAGAGCCGTTCCGAAGCGTAGGGGAAATAGAGCATGAGAGAGCTCCGTCCACTCCCAGCTAACCTCTCGCTCATCACCGCCGTGATCACTGGAGCAACCAAGGGCTACTCACAGCTACAGGCAGGAACGAGCTAATGATTAGCCTTCAAAGTGCTTAATAATCAGATGTAGCAAAGGCGCTAATAAACACTGCCAACGTAGGGACCATTTCTTACCTCATTTAGCTCTTCTTCAATCTAGTGCCCCATGTTTAACCTCATTGCTGATGGGATGCTGATAGCCAAGAGCGCACTTGTGGCTAATAGTGAATGGTGGCTAACACAGCACATAATAACAGCTGTCTGTTGGATGTGTTAGAAAAAGAGAGGCCGTCTGAGGCCATTATACTCTGGACAAACTATTGTGGACACGTTCTTTAGGTTTTCTTAATAAATCTGAAAAATAAGTGCTCTCAGTTTCTACAGTAAGAGCTTCTATTCTTCTAAGCCTTCCATTTGAACCAAAATTGCTGTGAGAATGCAACTGCATTCAGCCACATAAATGTCAGTGAGGTCAGGGTGTTGGATGCTTCTCAGGTATAAAGTGGTGCTCCATCACTGCAAGGAACACAGCTCCCTGTTGCTGGGAGGCTTTGTTCCCTTCTACTGAGCATGGTGACTTTAAGCTCACATTTAAAAATCCCATGCTTTTCTATGGAACCTGTACAAGCTACACATCCACAACAGAACACTAATATTATGGTGTTTTCCACTGCATGGATCCTACTCTACTGGACTCCCTGGTCCATGGTGGGTTTCCCAATACTACAGCTCCCTCTTGAAATGTATCCCGTGTCTTTAATGTTAAGCATTGTTTACTCATTGTGTATTCGCATGTTGTTGTTGTTGTTTGGGACTGAACACAGCTCCACCGATGCGTTGCGTGGCGTAGAGTGACGACTCTCTCTGGACGATCAGCGCTCTGCAAGGTTTACACGCCACGGTTTAGTCCCTACTCGACTCGCTCTGAACCACGAGAGAACAGCCACTAAACAAGAACCTGGTTCAAGACCAAATTTACCTGATGGAAAAGCAGATTAGAGTAGGGACCATGTGGAAAAACACCAATGTCATACATATAGTGCACATTTTTGGATGCGTAGTGTATGTTTGGTATAAAAGATCTCTGAAAACGGACTAGTTTCTAGGCAGTGGTGAACTTCGATGGACGTTAATGGTCACCCCACACAGTGAACTGCCCCCTTGTGTTGTGTTTACAGTGCTAAATCTGCTACACCCTTTCCCCCATTCTCTCCTACTATGGACACTTTTACGGTTAACATCTGTGTAATGATAATTGGTCCCTCTCCCAGCTTTCAGTGCAGATCTAATGGGTCAGTGAGGGCAGCTGTCATCCACCATCCAGTGAATAGTTCTACTTCAAGCTTATTTCTGAGAAAAATGAATACTCTTATTCATAGTTACTGTTCTGGACTCTTGCCCTTGCTTCTGTTCCTACTTCCACAACAAAAAAACCTCTTGTTTCTTGATTTTGAGCATGTCACCCTTTGCTGCAGCAACAGCCTCTACATTTCTGTGGAGATTTGATGGTATTTAGCCACTAAAACAGAAGTGAGTTCAGGTACTGGTGTTGGGTAATTGGTTTTGGATCACGAACATCATTCCAGCTCATCCCAAAGGTACTGGATTGAGCCCATCACCCCAGAGAACAGGCCTGCACTGCTTTATGTCCCTCGTAATGGCACGATGAGCTTAGAATCCTGTGTGGCCACTCCAGAGGGCCCCATGTCGTCCCAGGCTTGTCTATGGAGGTTACACAAGCTGGTGATATCTTGTGTCCACATTTAAAAGTCACATTTACTCAAATACATTTTTTATAAAGTTCTGTGTATGTTTCCTCACCACTTGCTGCTTTCCACTCTGTTTGTGCTCTGGAAGAATGTCCAGTTAAAGCGAAATTGCAACAAAACGAAACAGCTCCAATCACAAATCAGTTTCTGTGGTGATTCAAACAGTGAATATAAACTTACTGGCAATTAAACTTAACCAAAAAAACACAGTCGCTTTTCACTCAACACACCGTTCCACCTGAAAAGATGCCGAGCTTCTGAATGAACACTAACAGGGTGGAGTTTGTTTTGCTGTGAGAACAATAGCTCTCCAGAGTTGTCTACGTTGCCTTTTAAACATTCGAAGAGTGCAGCATTTGGATGCTGTTGTCCTACAGTTGTTTACCCCCTGGCAAAGGCTCTCCTGCTGGGAGCTGGGTTTTCAGAGAATGTGCGCTCTTGAGGGTAGGACCCACCCTGACTGCTGCACTTCTGTGGCAGCTGAGTGGAGTAGAAAGCCTGCAGGAGGCCAGGAGAGAGAGAGAGAGAGAGAGAGAGAGAGAGAGAGAGAGAGAGAGAGAGAGAGAGACTCCCCGAGGTGTGTTTTTCTCCTCAGGTCCATTGCTGAATACCAATGCTCTCGGCAGATATCAAAGTGCTGCGCTCCTCCTCCTCGCTCTTATCCCTCTCACTGGACTGTGCGACCAGCGTGGCACTGTAATCTCCAAATAGGTCATAAATCAGCCACCTGCCAGCCACCCCTGCAGCCATTAGGCCCCGAGAGCCGCCAGGGCAGCCACTTCACTGTCAGAACTCTCCTTTACAGTCTTCCCTTACATCCAGCACCACTAATCCTCTCTTTTTTCTCTTCTCCGCATTTCCTCTTTTCTTCTACTCTCCTCACTGCCGTTTCTTATTGTTGGGTGTGACTTATCAGCAAGTAAAAGATACGGAAATCTGCTTTGGGTTGTTTGGTGTTGTTTGTTTGGGACGTTGGTCGACTGCATGTTACACTAGTTGTCCATTAATGGGTCTGTCCCAAAACCTAGTGAGCTGTGTAACTAGAGAGCACTTTACGTCACAGTGAGCACACTACTACACTTCATCATGCTGCCTACTGAGATATCTTAATTTGGCCGAATTTTAAGGCAGCATCGAACCCTTCCTTAGCCGCGAAGGCAATCCCAGGATGCAACGCCAGAACACCTCCCGCCCATTTCACTCTTCACCCTGAGTACAATTAATTCAATAGATTAGAATCCACCGCACTGAAAAGCTGAGGCGATGCTAGCCGCTGAGGTAAGTAAACACTGGTTGCATGCGGTGGGTTGGAACAAGCCGTGACGCATTCACTCTCTAACTAGAGCTTCTTGATAATCCGCCTCATGAGGACAAACGACTGTTAGAACGCTACTTAAACAGCTGTCTACGTAGTCAGTGTTTACCTAGGCAGCTCACTAGGTTTTGGGACAGACCCATGGATTTATATATACAGTGGAACCTTTACTAACGAACTTTCCAAGATAAGAAACGGGCATTTTTATATTTTTTGCCTCCACCAACGAACCACGACTCTAGAAGCGAACCCGAGCCTCCTCTGAGCCGGCGGCTGGAAATGGCCCCTGACCCCAATAGGCGAGTCTCCCAGCGCCCCCAGACTTGAGTGAGCTTTTAAGATTAGCACATTGTAGCTTTAGCAATTTAGCATTAGTGTAAATAGCAGACATGGAAATTGGTGCTAAGTTAAGCCGTATCTACACTTCATCTCCACACATTCACCACCTACTCTCCGTTATTCCCCCCACCCCCCACCTCCCGTCATACAGCCAGTGCCTGTGTTACTCCTCCAGCCAGTCGTCACGTCTCCAAGGTAGCAATGTGTAACCACTTACAACTTTATTATTTCTTTTTTTATCACTGTTTCCACTGTATTTCTCTTTTATTTTTAGTAACGCTACATGTATTTTTTTACTAGTTTGAGAGTGTTGTAAACATAGATCAGTGCAAAAAGGGTGACTTTCAGGGGTGGGGGGGTGGGGGGGGGGGCTGGAACACATTCATTGCTTTTCCATTATTTTAAATGGGGAAAATTGACTCGAGAAACGAACTTTTCCACTTACGAACCGCGTCACGGAACGGATCAAGTTCGTAGGTAGAGGTTCCACTGTATTTTAAGTTGCACCCATTGGATAATCTCCATAGAAACGTATCGATTACTAGAAGGGGCAGCTCTGGAGCAACTGTACATGAGTCTAAGGTCAGGGTAAAGAGGACCATGCAGTAGTGATGGAGCCAGAACGAGTCATCCAACATCAGCACTTCATCAAATTCTCACAGCAATGTTCCAGCATCTAATGTAAAGTAAAAACTGCTTCTGCAACAAAATCCCACTGGCAGGGCTCCCCTGCGAAATGGAGCTGGTGACGTCGCAAAACACTGCCTCCAACAGGAATCGCTGGCTTTGAAAACCACAATAATGCTGGCGGTAAGTTAGGCACTATTTATTCATCATGTATTCGCATGTTTTTTAGTTTTAAGGACTAAACACGGCTCCGTGCCTCAGTTCTCACAGATCAGTTGTTGCACGTTAGGCTTTCACTGAAAATGTTCATAGGCCATCGGCCCAAGAAGCCTATAAACCTCTTCAGAACACTTTGAGGTAAAATCACAAGCTGCCGTTGTGAAGTCTGCTAGAGATTTGCATTGCTGGATTTGAATGAGCACTGCATTTTGTGGTGATTGACATGGCTCTGGCCAATCAGCGCTCTGCAGGGTTTACACCTCACCATTTAGTACCTACTCAGCACGGTTGGAACCCAGAGTGAGCAGGGACTCAAAGAAGGTTCCCAGTTCCAGGGACCGGGTACCAGAGTTGGCCCAGTGGAAAATCTAAAGTTGAGGTCCCATGCAGTGGAAAAGCGCCATAACACACTTCACTTCAGTTCATTCGGTAATGGAACGGCCTTTTAGACGGCGTGAGGGATTCCCCCGAGAGGAGGTGGTGAGGTGAAGCGGGCGAGGGGGTTATCTGTCTGAACTTCAGGCTTATTTGGAGCATCACTGTTCATTTCATGTTTGATGTACGTAGTGGTCTTACAAGAGTGTGTCTTTCCAAAACTAGTGTAAATGCACAGTATATATTCACAATACAGTCATGATGAATGATGTCCAGTTCCTCACGCACACATGCAGATCATTAATACATTTCCCAGCATACACTGCAGTCAATGACCGGCAGTGTTCATAGATTTTGGAGACAGTTTACTCAGCTGAAAGTATTTCTTCTATGATGAATGAAACCCATTGATCAGATGGAGAGCTCAATAGAGCCTCCAGGGCTCTGTCTCGGCCATCAGGATTTTTTTTGCTTAGCCAGCTCCACTGCACATCCAGTCGTTTGTAGACAGCCCTTGTGATTGCGAGTTCAGCCACTGAAAGAGGAACCCTCTGTGGACACACACGTCCAGTTGTTCATACCACGTTATGTCTGCCATCTTTGGACCGAATGTGCCGTACAGAGACAGCGACGTCCACAGCGTCTTCTTGACTCTGAATTTACTTCAACTGTGTAGCATTTGGCAGATACTCTAGTCCAGAGCCGCTTAACGTTGATTTGTTATGAATGCTAACACAGCGTTAAGAGTATCGTTATAGGGCCCTGCTCCTGCCTGAGCTGGGATCTGAACCCCACCTTGTTTTATGTAGCACCACTGCAGCACAGCTCTACTGCTATGGGTGCCTGGGTCCGAGCCTTACCTCGGGTCGGTTTTTGTTTTAAATTTATAAACCAGGATTTATAATGTTGACTCTCAAGGCAAGTTTATATATGTAGGGCCTTTCATACACTTCAGTCGTCTAGAGTGCTTCACAAAAGAGAAAAAACAGTGATAACAGAAGGCGGGAGAATAAACCTAAACATATTAGAACGTGATTAATACGAATACAGGGCGACACGGTGGCTCAGCAGGTAGTGTTGCAGTCACACAGCTCCAGGGACCTCCAGGGAGTGTGATGTGTTCTCCAAGTGTCTGCGTGGGTTTCCTCCGGGTGACTGTTTGTGAGGAGTGTGGTGTGTTCTCCCTGTGTCTGTGTGGGTTTCCTCCAGGTGACTGTCTGTGAGGAGTGTGGTGTGTTCTCCCTGTGTCTGTGTGGGTTTCCTCCGGGTAACTGTCTGTGAGGAGTGTGGTGTGTTCTCCCTGTGTCTGTGTGGGTTTCCTCCGGGTGACTGTCTGTGAGGAGTGTGGTGTGTTCTCCCTGTGTCTGTGTGGGTTTCCTCCGGGTAACTGTCTGTGAGGAGTGTGGTGTGTTCTCCCTGTGTCTGTGTGGGTTTCCTCCGGGTAACTGTCTGTGAGGAGTGTGGTGTGTTCTCCCTGTGTCTGTGTGGGTTTCCTCCAGGTGACTGTCTGTGAGGAGTGTGGTGTGTTCTCCCCGTGTTGGCGTGGGTTTCCTCCAGATGCTCCAGTTTCCTCCCACGGTCCAAAAACACACATTGGTAGGTGGATTGGTGTCTGTAGGTGTGAATGTGTGAGTGTATGTGTTGCCCTGTGAAGGTCTGGCGCCCCCTCCAGGGTGTATTCCCGCCTTGCGCCCAATGATTCCAGGTAGGTTCTGGACCCACCGCGACCCTGAACTGGATAAGTGCTTACAGATTATGAATTAATGAATTAATAATATGAATACAAATAAACATTACTGAAAATTTGTCAGTCAAATAAATATATAAACCTGATCTCTCAATTGAAATTCTCCACAAGAATCAAAAATTTTAATTAGATTAAAAGATTAAAGACTTTTTAAAAATCTACCAGTCTTCGAAATTATTGTGATGCGCCCCTGAGCTGTAACAGGGAGAATAAAACCTCTGTCATTGCCACTCTGGGCTCAGCACTGCAGAAACAGCACACTGCAAAATCTTCGGTGTTAAATTAACACTCATAGTGTTAAAATTAACACTATCCCAGTGTTTATATAATTCTCACCAGTTCTGAGTTAAAATTACACTTTGAGTTGTGTTAATTTTTTAACTCTTTAATAGTGTTAAAATTTGACACAGTCATTGTTGTTTTTTTAACACTGGAATGTGTATTTTTAACACCAAAATGTGTTACTCCTTTTCACTATGAATGTCTATTTCTGACACTGTGTTGTTTTGTGATAATAAATTATTCTTATTAACTATGAGAACTGTGTTATTCAGTGCAGTTTTGTGACATGTGATGGTGCTTATGCATTGCACCCCCACCATGAATTTTTGCACTAAACCTGTAAAGTATTCTCGACACATGCATGACATACAAAAACATTAACAGAAAAAGTATATTTTAAAAAACACACAATCACTTAAACTACCATTGAACTGAACTCTTTATTCAGAAAATTATCCAAGCACCATGTGGAATGGCTATAACATGTGCAGTTACAAAGAAAATAAAGGTACAACATATAGGCTCTCATCTCCACCATAAGCATTTTGTAAGTCAAATGGCTTATAAATTACAAGACTGTCTGCTTTGATAACATTTTTCTCATCACTTTCAAATACTTTGAAGGCGTGAAAATGCTCACTGAAATGGTCAACCACCAGCTTGTCCACTAGGAAGTAGATAACACTGTTGACTAAAATGGTCTTCTGTATTCTGCAAAAGACAGGCATTTCATTTTCAATTTCACTGCAAATTATTAGTCCTGTCTTGTACTCTGTCCCACTGATTTTAACCCAGTTAGTAGAAAAGATGTCTTGTGGAACAATGGCATGAAATGCTCGGGCCAACAATTCTCTGTTGTCTTCCCTGACCACATTAAATGATTTCAAGGGCCCATACTCAATATGGTTTAAAGGTGATGTCTCCCAATAACACCCTATGGACATTTGATGCTTTATTGCAAGTGATTTGGTTATGTTCTTAAAATTTTTAAGAGTATTTTTAAAAACCCTATGTTTTGCTTCAAATCTCATGCTCCACATATGAATTAGGGGCCCAATTTTTCTTATACAAGCTGGGTAGTGTATCATAAAGTGGTGTTTTGGGATTAGATTTCTATCTGGATACAACTGCTTGAACAAGTCATGATGCTCCATTATTAAATGCTTTAAATGTACAGTCATACCTTGTGTAAGAGATGGAGAGAATATGATGTTAATTATCTGCAGTAAAACCAGCAGCAATGTCCAATTCAAATTTCCTTCTGGCACAATGTCACCAAAAATCAAAGGAAGGTTTCTTACAAGACATAGTGTCTGAATGGAATTGAGACCTATATTATTGCCACTGCTGTCCAAGTTAATCCTTGTAGGACGATTTTTGCGCTCCAAGTACCCATAGTCAAAAGCATAAATTCTAGAACACAGATCAAGTTTTGACAAAAAGTTTTCAGAGAGATACTCCAACAGTAATTTCATCTCATACTGTGCCACCCCTTCAAGAATGTCATGCATTATGTCCAAAGAGAAATTTTGGCAAACATGAAAATACTGTAGGCTGTTAAGAGTGGAATTGTGCTTTAAACCAAACACAGGTAACTTCTGTGGGTCTGACTGCAACTTATTACAATGCATTTCAAAAAGCTCTTTTCCACGTAGGATTATCTTGGGGTCATCCTCACAGTAAACATTCTGGGCATCATCTTTTTCAATCAAACACAACCGACAGAAATAACGTCCATTAAAAGACTCTGTAAACCCCAAAATTGTGTGCATCCCTAAGTTATCCCCAGTTATCTGACATATAGTGCCATGGACTTTTTCATTAGAGAAGGGTAAATCAAGGCCATTGTTCTCTAGTGTTTTGATGTCATTAATCAGAGGACACAGAATAGGATCAAATCCATATTTCTTCATATCTTCTGTATGAAACAGTGCAACCAAATGTATGTTCATCACAGCAGAGTTAAATTTTGGTGGCAGATTTCTGAGGACAAAATAGAGAGCACCCAATTTGTGAACACCACGTTTTGAACCCAATGGGTTAGAGGTTTCAAAGTCGTCATAGAATATCTGAATTTGTAAAGAGGTTGGTTGTTTTGAGAACAATGGATGTGTCTTAAAATAACTTCCATCACAAAAGTCTTCGTATACGTCTTTTTTTGATACACAACACTCCCCAAGCAGTCTACAAACATCAGAATTGCGGCAAATGAATTTTATTGTTTCCAAAATTGGAATATACACAAAGGTGTCTTTCACAGGAACTTGATCATAAGTACCTGTATGTTTATTTCGCCTTGCATCAAATCGAACTCCTAACATTATCTCTACTGGCTCTACTAGCCCCCATTTCTCACTGAAATATTTTGTTCTTTTAGATTCAGTATTAAAACTATCAAATGGGTTTTCAAAATTCTCAAGATTTTCTTCCAGCCTAGATCTTACAGGATCATCTACAGGCACAACAGACAGTATTTCATGCTTTACTTGGGAGTGCAGTCCTGTTGCAAGTTCTTCCAAATCACTAACAATTGTTGAAACAACACTATTTGCCATACCACTTCCTTGGAGTTTCGCAACAATTGAAGAGCAGATATTTTTTGTATTTTCTTTGTAAAGAAACTGTCCATTGTCCTCAAAACATCCAGCTTCTATGTTCTGTGTGACCCCTATGCTACCAACCTCTACAGTATCTTCAAGACTCTGAAAATTAGCCTGAAATGTCTCAGAGTTTGCTTCATCAGCACTCTGAGAAAAATCCCTCTCATGAACACTTATTAAATGCTTCTTGAAACCAGAATATGTTGAAAATTGACGCCTACAACAATCTTGTGCACAAATCAACTTAAACCTGGTGCTAGGATAAAAACTGTGAACAATCCTTAAATGAGTTATCAAGGGCTGGGGGGCCAAATGTACAGCCTGACAAATGAAACACTTAAACATTTTTTTTAAAACTTAGTTCAAAAGTTTTGCCCGTAACTCACGAATTCGAGGAGACTCATCTGTTGTTGTAACATCAATGAGGTAAACTGTTGTCTGCACAAAAGTGTAGAGCTGCACCAGCGACTCATCATAAGACAGGTTGAACACATAGTGGGATTTAAACAGTTCATCAAAAGCACCCAACGAGCTGCTGGCTTGGCAGGGAATGAGCTGTTTGTCCACAACAATGTAAAAAGTATCAATTCTCTTCTGGGTGCGGCCAACTGCAAGGATATACGGTTGTTTACCCTCTCTTCCTCGCAAGTGTTCATCTATGCTACAGCATGACTGAAAAACAGAAAAAACAAACACCTTAAAGAGATATTTCAACTTCTTACTGATAGTGGTATTTGCTGCTTAATGCAACATGCTACAGTTTGATCACTCAACTGGTAGGCAGTTTCAGTAAAGCGTGAATAATAATCTTAACTTCTTAAAAGCACAGTGGGAAGAAGAGCTGACAAGTTTTTAACTGTTTATTGCATGCCCATGACTCTAGGGTACCAGAAGTCCCTGCTGTTGAGAGATTGATGTACAGTTAACAATGTTAAAACTTTGATTGGCTCATTTGTTTTCGCAAATGTACATCACTGGGTAAAAAAATTGACTATGCATGTTGTTTCTTACTGAGTTAATGTGTGAAATATTCTCTCATGACAGTTTAACAGGTGAGACATACCTTGTGAAAGTGCACCATTTTGTCCACTGCATCACTAGGACTTATTTTGATTCTCTTTCGTCCAGCTGTTGGTGGCAAGAGATGAAGAAGGAGCAACAGAGACGCCATGTCACTGTCCCAGTCTATTAAGAAGAAAAAGAGAAATAGATGAATATCTTTTTGGAAGGCAGAAAGGAACTAGCACCAGCTAACTGAATATAATGGTTGCCCACGACTCTGGTTGTGTGTTCACATCCCCCTAGAGAGAGAGAGAGAGAGAGAGAGAGAGAGAGAGAGAGAGAGAGAGAGTGTGTGTGTGTTATAGATAGGTTAAATGCAGAAGACATTTTGTACAATGAAAAATTGCACATCATAAACCAAGCATGGTCATGTAGCTTACTGGTGTCATCATTACGTGCTAGTTTTTCAGCAGCATTTAGATGTTGTTGCAGCTCGGTTGACTGAGTCAGGCGTTTGGCCTCTTCAATAACCTTCGGCTTGAAAGCCGTGTCCCACTTCTCAAGCATCCTGGAGGCTGTTTCAGCACCAAACAGCAAAAGGAAGTCTTGATTCACCTGTAGAAACACACACAAACAACAGTTGTGTTAACTGCTATCTAACCAAATTAAAAACTGGACATAAATAACAGAAATGCATAACTCACAAGTCCTTTAATATCCAAAAAACGGGGGAATGTTTTTAAGACATCTGTGGTCCTCTGTGGGTCATGCACTAAGTCCTGGCGATGTTGAAAGGTTAACTTCATCTTCTGAAACACGCTTGCTTCATCAGGACAGTGAACAAGAAATGATATAGCCTCTCGGCAGGCATCTCCATCAACCTGCGGAGACACTGTGGCTGCTGATCTTCGCCGATTTGGTCCTTGTGCTTGAGGTGCTGTAATGGCTTTAGCTGGCTGATGAGATCTATTCCTGGACATTGTCTTCAGGCGCCATGCTAAATATCCTGTGCCTTTTTCCCCATCATAGAAGTGCTCCTGTTAAATTATTTTCCCCAAAAAAATTGTATTACTCAATACATATTACACAAAATTATAAATTTATAAAATCACTCATTGATCATACACAAAAGGCAGGTACAGAAGTGTGAATGAATGGAAATGGAGCTGCTAGAGATGAACAATTAGTGAAAGAACCAGAAAATCAGAGTCACAATTAGTAGGTTTGTAGTTTTTGACTTAATGGCATTAATTCAATACATTGATTGGCACTGGGTGCATTCTCATTGATGTGACTTGTCATGAAGGTGTAAAATAAATATTAAAACAGGCAAGTACCACATTCACTTGCCTGTGGTACTTTGGCATCCCATAAAATTATTGAAATTTTGCCCCTCTTTTAAAGTTACTTTAAAAAAGCTCTAGTCTGTGAAACTAGTGTTTTTTAGAATGTAAGACATAAAGAAAACACTTACATAACCCTTTGGAGAGAAAGGATCTTTAAGTGACGGAAATAGTGTAATGATCCCCAGGGCATACTTCTCTTTCTGTTTACGGGAAGGAATCCTCCTTTAGAGCAAAAACAATATATAACCATACAATTTTATTGACTATTGGGTTCAATAATTGTTCTGACCAATCTGTTCTGAAAAATTGTTACATTTATTCTTAAAATATTTCTACTCAGTTTGAAACTTTTACAACTAACTTTATATAAAAAAAAAAAAAAAAAAAAAAAAACCTACACACAAAACACTTACCCATGCATCTCAGTCATATGGCTAGCCAGTATGTTGACAAGCTGCCTCCGGGTGCGGTGCTTCAGTGATTTGTCTGATTTGTACTCCTCAAGAACATCCTGACCTCCAGGTTTATTAAGCAAGGCATTCTCTACCATCTACTCACATGAGAAAAACAGTTAACTGTATATTTCAAATTAAGGCTGTAATATGGACACCATACCAAAACTTGCACATTCAGCCTAAAGATATGGTCACACTATGCTTCTGTCAATGAATTGTTGCAAGCAAATTTACTTTCATAACAGGATTCATCACAACATTTCAGTGACTTAGGGAGGAAATATATTTAATGTTTTTACTAATTTTTGTTTTTATTGTTTATGGTTGGCAAGTTAGAAAGTGACAATTCTGCAAGCCAACACAAACAACAAATGTCTAGTGATTGCAGATGTAGGGTAAAATTAAGGGTAAAAGAGTAAGAAAAGTGATCTTTCTTTTTCCTCACTCCTAACATATTCACTGTGGCATTCACCATTTGAAATCTCAAAATAGTCAAATTTAATTTGAAACATCCTGATGCTTTGCAGAGTCCAAAATTATAAACTGCTCAGATACCTCTTTTGCAGCTTCTGATTCAGTAACCTCTGTGGTAGACCTGGTTCTATTTCTGTATCTTTGGCTGAGGAAGTCACTGTCACTTGAAAAAGATGACTGGGTATCCGTGAGAGAAGATGGTGTTGAATGATCTAAAGGAGAAAAATCTTTAAAAAGAAAGAGGAGATGGGGGATAAACCTTAATTATCTAATATATATATATATAAATAAAAGCATGGGACAATCATACCCACAACCATATTTGAAACTGTACTGGCTAAGGGATGTTGGGGTGGCTTCCTAGACCAGGATCAAGCCTAGTCCTGGACTACACAGCATTCTGATTTTTAATTGAAAGGAGGCAATAGTCCAGGGCTAGGATTAATCCCTGTCTGGGAAACCAACCCACTGAGTTATCTTTTGCTTAAGTGTATTCATTACAAAAGATAAAACTTACCTTCATCTGAAACACTGTCACGTACTGTGAAGCATAAATCAGGATTGGCCTCTATCAGCTCAAGAAAGACATCTTCCTCCACTGCTGTGTCAGTTTCATCAAAAATGTAAAGTCCAGCTGCATCAGGAATCCCAAACTTGTTTTTGACTAAAGGATGTACAACAAGACACCAGATAAGCAGGTTTAAAACTGTACGAATATACAAACAAAACTAACATTTATATGCAAGCAGAGCACTAAAAGTGCCAACAGTCATCAATTTTAAAACTAAAATAAATGACACAAAAAGTGTGGAATTTCTTATGCTAAATAACCAAGAGAAGCAAGTTAAATTTGGAAGATGAAAACTGTTATCACAAAGTAACAGCAGGAAAATTCACTTTCAGTGCTTCCTTGTATTTTACTGTCAACAGGCTTGCAACAGGAAGCTTACAAGTGACTAATGTTGGTAATGCGATTTAACAGACACCAGCAACTTGCTTAAATTAATGAATGCCTTTAATAACATTACAATAAATTATACACAGTACAGAAAATCTGATCTTGAAATAACTATACCACATAAAAACTTGGGTTACACAAGATAGCTACTCACCTTCACTAATAAAGTCCAAATAGGTGAATCCTGCCTGCAATCGAATGTACTTCTTGGTACTTTGGTATTTTACCTTTAGCAACATACTGACATATTACAGGACCTGCACACAGTGGAGAAAACTTAACTTCATCCAAACAGACAACGTATTTAATAACTTTAAAAAACCTACAAAAAACAAACAAAAACAACTATTTTACACGCTAAAAAAGGCGCGCTCTGTGGGCATTAGCGGCAGTGTTAGCAGGCCGCTAAACAGCAGTTGCAATAGAAAAAAGGCGCGCTCTGTGGGCACTAGCGGCAGTGTTAGCAAGCCGCTAGCAAACAGTTATAGAAAAAAGTGCGCCCTGTGCGCCTTAGCGGTAATATTAGCAGGCCGCTAACCAAAACGTAGTTATAATATAAAAAGACGCTCTGTGGGGATTAGCGGCAGTGTTTGCAGGCCGCTAACAAGCGGTTACAATTGAAAAAGGCTAGCCAATACGCAGCAGTTAAAAAAGGTTCGATTTTAACGGCACATATAGTGATACAAAGCTTCACACCACAATAGATATTAACACAATTTTATATAACGAATAACGGCATGTTTTAGTAGATATATTGGGTTCTTACCTGTTGAAATTGTATATTTCCGAAACTGGATCTTCTCAACCGTCACCGAGAGCTCCAGAAAAGGCGGTCGTTAAAACCGGATGTAGAAATAACTCAGTCAGGAGTGTATGCACTCAACTCGCTTAAAGAGCACCACCCCCAGAGCTCTTTTAGCACCGCAAATGTAAAAACAACACCCAAATCAACACCCATTAACTCGAAATAATTTTCACTGGAAAATTAACTCCAAGTCACACTACAGATTTTGCTGTGCACTATGTAGCTTTTAAATGAGGGTAGGGAACCACGGTCTAAGTTGAAGGTGCTTCTTTTCACACTTTTTCATCATAATTAATTACAAAATGCTTTGTAGGAGGTTCGTTAATAAAGAATCTCTCCTCTGCTTTGATGCATTTGTATGAGTTTGTTGATCTCCACACTTTAATTTGTGTTTATTTGCACATCTGTCCTGGTTTATGAATCCTAAAATACCATCTAATTCACTCACTGCCGAATCGCAGATGATTCCAGGGCTTTTTCGAGAGCCATGGAAAATCCCTTGGAATGACAGATCATAATGTCATTGTGATATTGCTCTCTAATCCCTCCCTGATCCGTCTCAGAAATTTACCTGAGAGGGGAATGATCTGAACCGGGATACGGAGCCCTATTAGAGACGAGCGCAGGCAGATGACTGTCATGGCAGTTTAGGATAGATAGGTGCAATTCCTCAGCAGGGGATCGGAATATTTATTTATGGCCGTATCCTACAAAACAGAAGTAGGTTCCTGACAGAGCAGCGGGATACTTGTCACCTCAGCTACATTCCTGACAGCTCGGTCGGAGCAGGCGAGACGAATGACGTGTAGGATTCAATCTCCCATAAGTGCTGGGGTCTTGGAGTGAGGGTTAACTTCATACGGCTGGATTTCACAGTTAAAATCACTGCTGAATGTTAAACATTGTGTCATGTTAAACACAGCAGATGCAAAAGTCCATGAAGGACATTAAAGGGCTCATATTAAAAAATCAGTTCAGTGCAGGTTCATATTAATGTGTGGATCTGGAGTCCACCAACCCACACACTGTGAAACAAGACCCCCAAGTCACTTTTCTGAGGGCTGAGAGTCTTATTCTGCTTCTGACATCAAGTGTAGAAGTGTTTAGAATGGCCCCGCCCCCTCACCTGAGTCTGTCCAATCACAGCGCTGGACCCACATTTATGTGAGCGCACAAAGACGAGGTTAAACACAGCAAAACAAACACAACGAGCACAGAGTAAAAATGGAGAAAACGAGAACAGAGAAGAAAGAGAACAGAGAAGAAAGAGAACAGAGCGAAAACGACCAAAAACCAGAGCTCCTCGCTCCTCACTGCTGTGCGCTCGGGGTCGGGGTGAACAGCGAGCGGCTCATTATCATTTAAAGGAACAGGTGCTGAAAGCGGCCGTTCTGAACATGGCTCTCTTACTTCATGTGGGTTGTCTTACGTTGGGTTGTCTTACGCGGTTTTCCAAGTCTTGACTGGGACATCAGCCGTAAATGGTCACTGGTCTGACCTCCGCACCCACTTTACTGTTAGTGCTCTCCTCCATGTGTGTCCAGCTCCTATGGCATTAACAGTTTGGAAAGTAGCAGTTGCTGGCTTCTTACCCTCAAACTTGGTGCAGTGTATGATTAAGGGGGCCCTATCTTCCAGGTGGCAGTGACTTAATCAGTGAAGAAAATTACAGAAGTGAGGGCATCTGCCCTTATTCCTTATTGTGAAGTGAAGTGCCATGCCCCAGTGTGGATGATTCGGGCTGAGGAAACTGACAGCAGACACTGGACCAATCCAATTAGGCGCTGCTCCAGAGAGAAGATTGTGGTACGAGTGTCAGGAACATCAGCTTTGTGGAAACCTTGCCAAACCAACGCTAGCTCTGTATTCTTTGATGATATCTGGTGATGGACTGGCTGTCACAGATGGTCACACTGTGTGGTGTGAGATTGCAGCAGCTCCTGCAGCAGTGAAGTCTCCTCCGTCTGTGAAACACTCCCCGCGATTGGCACTTCAGGAGCGTCTCGTGTTTTTTAAAACTAATCATCCACTTTTTTTGACAAGGCTGTTCAGCGCTATTCATCTCAGTGCTCTCCTTCTGTCGGGGTCTTTGTCGAAATGAACAGGGACTCACTGAATTTCTGAAGTTCTGCATAAATCCGTTGTTTGATTCCAAGTCATTCAGAAGGTTTTGATTAAACGAGGTGGTTCTTTGTAGAGAAACTGATCACTTCTGGAACCAGAGCTCGCAATTTCCACAACACAATACTTTCATTCATTCATTCATTCATTGTCTGTAACCCTTATCCAGTTCAGCATCGCGGTGGGTGCAGAGCCTACCTGGAATCATTGGGCGCGAGGCAGGAACACACCCTGAATGGGGCACAACACAATACAGCCATTGTGTTTTCTGCTGGACTTTTTAAAGCCCCACTCTCTGTCCACTCTGTGAGACACTCCTCCCTCGTTGGTCCACCTTGTAGATGTAGAGTCAGAGACAGTAGCTCATCTGTCGCTGCACAGTGTGTGTCGCTCGTCCTCTAGTCCTCCATCAGTGACACAGGACGCTGTCGGCTGGATGTTTTTGGTCGGTGGACTGTTCTCAGTCCAGACACTGAGGGGTTTAAAAACTCCAGCAGCACTGCTGTGTCTGATCCACTCTACACCAGCGCAACACACACTAACACTGCTGAGAATGATCCAAATAATACCTGCTCTTTGGGGTTTGAAGAACAGGGGTTAAAAAGTACATACAAAGTATGCAGAGCAGCAGTCAGAAAACAGTCTGTGATTTTAATCATTTTCACAGACACAAGTGTTAAAATAAATTGTGTAAAGTTTGTGTTACAGTTCTGGAAGTTTCCGTAGCTCAGGAACTCCATATCCTAGTCTGAACACACTGCTTAAGTCCTGCTTTCTCGAGTGGAACAGAGCTGATGTTGTAATGAGGTGTGGGGCTGAAACTGACGCTGCCCATAGCTCAGCACTGAACTAATAACAGCCGGGCTCATCTCTCGCTGGGACGCTGTCGAAGAGTCCGGACCTGTTCCCCAGCGCTCCCCCGCCAGCCCGTTTACCTGTCTGATACCTGTGAGCGGCGGCTTTAGCCCCAGGCTTGTTCCGAAGAAGCAAGCGCAGCAGGAGGAGGTGTGGGATTTATCCACTACGCCGTTCCACGTGGAAGATTTAACTGTGATTCCGTGTCTATCGCTGGTAATGAAACCTTCAGAGCGCGGATAAATACTGTTGCAGACATAAAAGAATCGAATGTAATAGCCCGTGTGCAAAATAGCTATCACTGTTATACTTATTACACATTTCTTGTATTGCTTTATGCAACTTTGAGGCCTTTTACCTCTCAGAGGCCATTACGCTGCAAAGAAATCAGCCATAAACGTGAAGTAGAGCCAAATCCCCAGCTCCATTACAGCATCCATTACCGGGTAAAAAGACACAGGCTAATAATTTATCTCAGAATCTCTGCAGGACGATGAGCCACAGGCAAGCCATAGCCCTCCAATCCATCCCTCGTTCATTATTCCTCAGCATCACTCTGTCTTTTCATCGTGGAAGTTTCAGGATGTCAGTTTTCTATGGATTTCTTGGGAATACGCTGCTATCATCTCATATTCTATGTCTGAGATTGACATATTTAAAGGCTTAAATAGGAATGTAATAAGACATTAATAAGCATGTAACAATTTGTTCATATAGTTATAAGGCAATGATTGAATATCACTGATGTATGACGATGGATAGGCGTTCCCTTTATAACACTGTTATAAATAATCGATCCTGGATTAGAACTTGAATGACTAGGTATTGATGCTTAATAAGAGTGTAATAAATGTTTTATGGAACACATGTCCATCGCTTTAGAAGATAAGAGGCTTTGTGTTCATGCAAAGACATTAATTGTATGAATACTGGCGTAGCTTATTATTATATTATGAATTTCTTATATTGTAGGGTTAAATAAAATATAGACTTCTGGAACCCGATGTTTCAGTGAAGACAAACCACTTTTAAAAAGAACTGTCAAACACAGCTCTTTATATTATCCTCTAGAAGACCCTCTTCTCCCTAAAGAACATTCTCTTCTACGGCATTGAACCCCTGGACCTACAGTTCTTAGAAAAAATGGCAATAAAGGACTGCAAATGATAATTCAGGAGGCAGTGGCTATTCTGCTAAGGCTCCGACTTCAAAAACTCCTCTCCCTCAGCTTCATTTCAAAGAGTGGTGAGTGTTCGTGCCTGGATCCATTCTCTGTTCAATAACAAGATCGTTGGACCTCATCTGCTCGTAGTTTGGCTCGGCGGCTCGGTTCTCAAGGACGTCCAACATTTCGACATTGTCCCGTATCGCAAACAATCTCAGACTTGATTTGAGCTGCTTTTAATTACAGCGAGGAAAACCCACCACACCGAGGGAGACCGTATCCACCCACAGACATCTCCGGGTGATATTTGTTCATTCAAATCACTCCGGCACTGTTCCGAGATCAGAACCAGGGGGTGGAATGCGTTTCCTGGGATATTTTCACATTTTTTGAAGGCTCATGAATATTAACCAGCTATTGTAAGGTTCGTGAACTAGTCGGCTTTTCCGGTGTTTTCCTTCTCTCTTTCTTCTGTCTTTTGTTCGGCGTGTTGGAAAATGCCAAGGGAGGGGTATGGGGGGGTGTGTGTGAGAGGAAGAGACAGGCAAAGCTTGTGTGTGTGTGTGAAAGAGAGAGAGAAACCTGTCTGATATTCATCCTATTAAAACCCAGGATTTGCTTGTCAGGCTCAGAGTGGGACAAGCCACCCGTTCCCTCCCGTTTGTGTCTGACTGGGCGTGACTTTGTGAGGAACCGTGGCTGAACGGCTGGCCAGTCTGAATACGTTTGTCCTTGTCACCACAAAACGTGTGTCTGTCCTTCTTTTCCCAGTGCTACCAGATGCACTTGGTGCTGCGGCTCTGAGCCGCTGGGCGTTTGACACGTCCAGATATTTTCACACAACTCAACCCTCAGCTCAGAAGAACCTTGAAACGTCATGAGGCTCAGGCAGAAGCAGCGTTCTGGACTTTTACACCTACACTGAAGAAAACACATCGAATTTATCACAGTAACATCACCTCCACACTAAAGGACACGTCCTTCTCCAAATGTCCAGTGTTTGACCAAACACACGGCCGTTTTCTAACCGCTCTCTACATCGACTCCTTCTGCTTCTGCAGCCTTTACCGCTGTAAATATTCAGACCTCAAACACCACCCCAACGGTGCTGAATAGTGCTCCCTCACTCCACAGAATGTAGCTCCTCTGCTTCACCACTCAATGTTGGGAGTTTTTACCTTGGACACTTGGACCCGTCAGTTCCCATGTGGATTGTACAAGCTTTGCGTGTGCATGTGTGGAGACATGCGGGGTGTTCGGGGAGTTCTGTGTATGGACATAATCTCCAAATACTGCAGGTAATTTTCTAACAGTGCTGGGGCTAATCATCCATCCATGCATCCATTATCTGTAAGCGCTTATCCAGTTCAGGGTCGCGGTGGGTCCAGAGCCTACCTGGAATCATTGGGCGTAAGGCGGGAACACACCCTGGAGGGGGCACCAGTCCTTCACAGGGCAACACAGACACACACACACATCACTCACACACTCACACCTACGGACACTTTTGAGTCGCCAATCCACCTACCAACATGTGTTTTTGGAGCGTGGGAGGAACCCGGAGCACCCGGAGGAAACCCACACAGACACAGACAGAACACACCACACTCCTCACAGACAGTCACCTGGAGGAAACCCACGCAGACACAGAGAGAACACACCACACTCCTCACAGACAGTCACCCGGAGGAAACCCACGCAGACACAGAGAGAACACACCACACTCCTCACAGACAGTCACCCGGAGGAAACCCATGCAGACACAGGGAGAACACACCACACTCCTCACAGACAGTCACCCGGAGGAAACCCATGCAGACACAGACAGAACACACCACACTCCTCACAGACAGTCACCCGGAGGAAACCCACGCAGACACAGAGAGAACACACCACACTCCTCACAGACAGTCACCCGGAGGAAACCCACACAGACACAGAGAGAACACACCACACTCCTCACAGGCAGTCACCCGGAGGAAACCCACGCAGACACAGAGAGAACACACCACACTCCTCACAGACAGTCACCCGGAGGAAACCCACGCAGACACAGAGAGAACACACCACACTCCTCACAGACAGTCACCCGGAGGAAACCCATGCAGACACAGGGAGAACACACCACACTCCTCACAGACAGTCACCCGGAGGAAACCCATGCAGACACAGACAGAACACACCACACTCCTCACAGACAGTCACCCGGAGGAAACCCACGCAGACACAGAGAGAACACACCACACTCCTCACAGACAGTCACCCGGAGGAAACCCATGCAGACACAGGGAGAACACACCACACTCCTCACAGACAGTCACCCGGAGGAAACCCACGCAGACACAGACAGAACACATCACACTCCTCACAGACCGTCACCCGGAGCAGGAATCGAACCCACAACCTTCAGGTCCCTGGAAATGTGTGACTGAGACTGTATGTGCCGCCCACATCACAGTAAATAAGAAAAAAATGAATAAAAGATTAAGAACTTATCAAATTCCCCCTCATATAGTTATGACATCACATTTGTGATGAATGCACTATGTATGGTCTGTTTTTTTCCCCATATTTTCCTTCATATCTGCATGTGACCTCCAGCCCACAGCTGAGGCTGGGATTCTCTGTTAGGGTTTTACAGAATAGAGGACTCTATTCAACCCGCCAAAAATGTTATTTTCCTCTCTCTCTCTCTCTCTCTCTCTCTCTCTCTCTCTCTCTCTCTCTCTCTCATATCCGGTTACAGATGTGTGGTTGGGGGCTGTATGCGCCGTGTGCCTCAGAGAACTGACACTAACAGGTGGTGTGGTCTGTGGGGGGTTGTGTAAAGTATAAAGTGTCAACCATTAAGTCCAAGGCTTTTAGAACCTCTTACTTTGAGGTGTGTCTTTGCTGCTGTTGAATGAAGCTGCTTCCTGAAAATTCTGCTTAAAGCTGTCAGCTTTGGGTTTAGTGGAGTATGATAATTAGTTGCTGCTCTGAATGACCCCCCCCACACACACACACACCTCGTTGCCACCCTTTTTTTGCCCCTAACCAGCAGGTGTGTAGCACACACTTCAAACGATGTGAGAACAGCTTGTTTTTTAAATTTTTTAAGTGCCCTGTGTTTGTCGTTTTAAACCGATGCTGGTTTTATTTATTGCAGTTTGATTCTGGTTTGTATCTGAAGTTGTCGCATGGATTATATGCCACAGAAAAAGCTGGAGTAAAAGGTGTGTGTGTGTGTGTGAGAGAGAGAGAGAGAGAGAGAGAGAGAGAGAGAGAGAGAGAGAGAGAGAGAGAGAGATTCGCACAGCGCAGCCATGCTGAAGGTGTCTTTCCTGAGAGGATGTCCCGCAGCTGTCTGGAGGCTGATTTATGGTGTTTGCAGTGTCCGTGACATCAGCTCTGAATTCGATTAGAGCATAACCTCTAGAGAGATGTTTATGATATCTGCGGGAATGGCTACGTATTCAAACAAACGTAAAGAACAAAAAATTCACAGCCAAGACACATGACAAGGTCCCAGCCGCTGTACACTGCCTGTCTAAGAGTCTGTAGACACCACTTATCCTTCATGGATTCAGCTGCTTGGTGATGTACAACTGCTCAAAACACTGGCAACAGAATGGACCACTCTGGAGCAGCTACACATGAGCGTAGGGTCACCATGCCCAATGTTAAATGTCCGCTATAGGAGTATAACCCCCCACAAGCATTGGACTGGGAAGCAGTAGAACTGCATTCAATAACTCTGGCAAAGCCTGGGCTCTAACCATCATCACCTTACCCATATTTATTAGGTGTACAAATAAGTTTTAAAGCGTATTGTACTGTTTTTCATTTCAAAATTTAAACATACTCCAGCTCCTTTGTCATTTTATGGTAACTTCATTGTATTAAAATGACAATTGTCATTTTTCATTCATTCATTCATTCATTATCTGTAACCCTTATCCAGTTCAGGGTCGCGGTGGGTCCAGAGCCTACCTGGAATCATTGGGCGCAAGGCAGGAATACACCCTGGAGGGGGCGCCAGTCCTTTACAGGGCAACACACACACACACACACACACACATTCACTCACACCTACGGACACTTTTGAGTCGCCAATCCACCTACCAACTGTGGGAGGAAACCAGAGCACCCGGAGGAAACCCACGCGGACACGGGGAGAACACACCACACTCCTCACAGACAGTCACCCGGAGGAAACCCATGCAGACACAGAGAGAACACACCACACTCCTCACAGACAGTCACCCGGAGGAAACCCACGCAGACACGGGGAGAACACACCACACTCCTCACAGACAGTCACCCGGAGGAAACCCATGCAGACACAGAGAGAACACACCACACTCCTCACAGACAGTCACCCGGAGGAAACCCACGCGGACACGGGGAGAACACACCACACTCCTCACAGACAGTCACCCGGAGGAAACCCACGCAGACACGGGGAGAACACACCACACTCCTCACAGACAGTCACCCGGAGGAAACCCATGCAGACACAGAGAGAACACACCACACTCCTTACAGACAGTTACCCGGAGGAAACCCACGCGGACACGGGGAGAACACACCACACTCCTCGCAGACAGTCACCCGGAGGAAACCCATGCAGACACAGAGAGAACACACCACACTCCTCACAGACAGTCACCCGGAGGAAACCCACGCAGACACAGAGAGAACACACCACACTCCTCACAGACAGTCACCCAGAGGAAACCCACGCAGACACAGAGAGAACACACCACACTCCTCACAGACAGTCACCCGGAGGAAACCCACACAGACACAGGGAGAACACACCACACTCCTCACAGACAGTCACCCAGAGGAAACCCACGCAGACACGTGGAGAACACACCACACTCCTCACAGACAGTCACCCAGAGGAAACCCACACAGACACAGGGAGAACACACCACACTCCTCACAGACAGTCACCCGGAGGAAACTCACACAGACACAGGGAGAACACACCACACTCCTCACAGACAGTCACCCAGAGGAAACCCACGCAGACACAGAGAGAACACACCACACTCCTCACAGACAGTCACCCAGAGCAGGAATCGAACCCACAACCTCCAGGTCCCTGTTACTGCGACACTAACCTGCTGTGCCACCTGTACGTAAGAAATACTTGTAAATGATATATTCTGTCACCTACAGGCCCAGTCTAATACATGTAAATAATAATAAAGCCCCCTTGAAAAAATTAGTGAAGTAGCGAATCCGCGAAATATGACCCGCGAAGTAGCGAGGGATCACTGTATAACAATGATAAAGAAGCACATCATGCTTTTTTTCTGATGTTGCTTTTGTAGACACCAAGCGGTCCATTTTGACACTTTGCTAGTCATTTGCCAACGTTCTCACGGACACCAGTTTTGGCCGTTTATTGTTATAGAGATGAAATAAGGCAACATCACTGAATTGGATTGTGGTAAAATATTAAAACATTAACAAATAAAAACCGTTATGAAACAGAGACGTTTAAATAATTTTGCATTTTTTATTTCTCCTCTCAACTGCGCCACCCCCAGGCTGTGTTTATATTTGTGCAAGTCACGCTCTGACCCTGTCTCCGTTGTTTTTGATTTGTTTTTATCTCCACCCTAGCCCCGCCTTAGTCCCGCCTCAGTCTCTTCCCTCTCATTATCTTTTCCAGGTGTTTCTCTGTGTGTATTTAGTCCCTTTGCTTCAGTGCTCCCTCGTCTGGTTTTGTGTGTAGTTGTGTGTTCTGTGTTGTGTGTTGTTTTGTGTGTGTTTGTACTTCTCTACACCGCTTCACGGCTGTTCCCGTTTTGGTCGTGTCTAGGTTTTGGTTATAGTTCATGTGTCGGCCGTTTCTTGCTCGTGCTTGTTTTAAGATTGTGTTTAGTGTTTGTTTTTGTTTGTGTTAATAAAACAGTCCTTGCGTTTACGTCCGCCTCCTCGTCGCCCTGCAGCCGCAACAGTTACACCACCACAACACTAGGGCTGAATCTCAAATATATCCCTCCATCTATTGTGGTTAAACAATGTATTGGTGAAGTAGCATCAGTTTTAGAATCTGTGAAGTGCACTATGTAGGAAGAAGCATAAATTAGCATTTACCTTCAAAAAAACAATGCCTCAGTGGCTCCCTGGGCTTTTCTACCGACCACAAACGGAGCGCCACTCGTGCGTGGACCTGCATCCCTCACACCAGCCACATCAGCCCTGTTACACAGCTGTTGCTAAATTAACCCCGTCACCAGAGAGGGCGCCTCCTCTCCTCCACCCCGTGGTGCTGTAGACAGTTCTGCTACTTTGGCGCATGCACTCTTTCACACACACTTTAACTCTCGCAGCAGGACACCGGTTGCCCTCCAGTCGAGGCCTCACCGTCAAGTCTGCTTTAATGATAATAACGAGCTTGTGATATGAACACGCCACATCCCCAGAATGATTCGCCCCCAGGGGAAAGCTTGGATTAATACGGAGAGATGGAGAGTGCTCGATCTCCATGGTTACGCAGATGGACCCCCAAGAGAAGCCAGCGCAGTGGTGAGGTTGGGACCATGCTCGATTGCTCTGGCCTTGTTTTGCAGCAAATCCAGCAATTTGTCTTACACTTGGTCACCTGAAACGTCTACAGAAGATTCATAGCAGTGGGCATCAGGAGCCAGAGGCAGCAAGACGGCAGCAGATGTTAACCCTTAGAGTTCACTCTCACTGCTGGGGATAACAAGAAGCATGTTGTTATTTATTAATAACCCTTCAATGACTTTTTAAAGCAAAACTAGTTAGCAATTGCAGCGTTTAATTCACGTTACAGCACTGCCCTAATGTTAAGAGAGCACAGTTATCTTCATACATAGTCCACTTTCTGCAGTTCTGGGCCCAAAGCAGCAATGGTAAAGGCTCTGTTCTCCATGTTACAGGTCAGGGGAGCTCACAGTGATATTGACGCTGTGATTTTAAGGTAAAATTGCTTGCTAGTGTTGCTTTAAGGCAGCTGCACTTGTGTATTAATATTATTTCAACGTTGCTGAACACTTACTTGATGTATTACAGGATCATGACCTAACCAAGCTAAAAATTCATATCTTCCAGGTTGATTTGCATATCTTTTTGAACCATAAACCCCATTAAGTGGAATATACACTACATCTCCAACAACAGTGTATAGACCCCACTCATAATCATGTAGTCAGTGACCTTACAGAGCGCACGCTGTGGGCATAACAGAGTGAAGCAAAGCATTGATCACTGACCAGAATTCATTGCTGTGGAGCAACTGCACATGAGCCTATGTTCACTTTGCCCAATGGTAAGTGTCGGCTGCAGGGGTATTGCATGTTTGGAGTGATGGAGCTCTTTTTTTCTGATTATTTTGGGATTTCATCATCCAACATCACTACCATTTGTGGCTGAGTATTATCAAATCCCCACAGCAATGTACATCAGGTGATACTCTACAACTGGATAACAAAGTGGTCATGGACTGAAAGAGTCATGTATGTGTCAGAACTTTTACATTGTCCTCTCTCTCTCTCTCTGTCCCTCTCTCTCTCGCTCTCTCTTACACACACATCCCCTGTGGGCAGTGCCGTCGCCACTGTTCTTTCCTCTGGGGCATCTTGCCTGACAACCGTAACGCAATTGTTCCTCAAGGGAAGAGTTGGAGTGGAGCACGCTGTCAATCTCCAGAGGGTCATGACGGAGTCAAGAGGGAATGTAATCCCTTTAGTTTTACACCACTTCAGAGCCTCCAGCAGCACTGAAATCTTCAGAGCTGTGTCTCACCATTGTTTGAGAACAATGCCTTTGCCAGTGGTGGGCATTTGCATAAACACAGCCATAAACCACTCACTCGAAACGCCTTGCTTAGGTATAATTCTGGTGCCTGGACTTCATTAGGGGTGGGAATCACAGGGCACCGATGTTAGTACCGATGTAGTATCACAATATTTTGCCAATGATAATAATGACATCACAATATTGTGATTCTGTGATAATCAATATATTGCAAGACAGTCCTATGATACACTGCGATATCTGTTCTAGTGAAAAAGAGAAAAGACTCCCAAATAATTAAATGTGAGAAAATTTGTGAATTAAATTTGTTTCGGAGGAAACCCACGCAGACACAGGGAGAACACACCACACTCCTCACAGACAGTCACCCGGAGGAAACCCACGCAGACACAGGGAGAACACACCACACTCCTCACAGACAGTCACCCAGAGGAAACCCACGCAGACACAGGGACAACACACCACACTCCTCACAGACAGTCACCCGGAGGAAACCCACGCAGACACAGGGAGAACACACCACACTCCTCACAGACAGTCACCCGGAGGAAACCCACGCAGACACAGAGAGAACACACCACACTCCTCACAGACAGTCACCCGGAGGAAACCCACGCAGACACAGGGAGAACACACCACACTCCTCACAGACAGTCACCCTGAGGAAACCCACGCAGACACAGGGACAACACACCACACTCCTCACAGACAGTCACCCGGAGGAAACCCACGCAGACACAGGGAGAACACACCACACTCCTCACAGACAGTCACCCGGAAGAAACCCACGCAGACACAGGGAGAACACACCACACTCCTCACAGACAGTCACCCTGAGGAAACCCACGCAGACACAGGGACAACACACCACACTCCTCACAGACAGTCACCCGGAGGAAACCCACGCAGACACAGGGAGAACACACCACACTCCTCACAGACAGTCACCCGGAGGAAACCCACGCAGACACAGGGAGAACACACCACACTCCTCACAGACAGTCACCCGGAGGAAACCCACGCAGACACAGGGAGAACACACCACACTCCTCACAGACAGTCACCCAGAGGAAACCCACGCAGACACAGGGACAACACACCACACTCCTCACAGACAGTCACCCGGAGGAAACCCACGCAGACACAGGGAGAACATACCACACTCCTCACAGACAGTCACCCGGAGGAAACCCACGCAGACACAGGGAGAACACACCACACTCCTCACAGACAGTCACCTGGAGGAAACCCACGCAGACACAGGGAGAACACACCACACTCCTCACAGACAGTCACCCAGAGGAAACCCACGCAGACACAGGGACAACACACCACACTCCTCACAGACAGTCACCCGGAGGAAACCCACGCAGACACAGGGACAACACACCACACTCCTCACAGACAGTCACCCGGAGAAAACCCACGCAGACACAGGGAGAACACACCACACTCCTCACAGACAGTCACCCGGAGGAAACCCACGCAGACACAGGGAGAACACACCACACTCCTCACAGACAGTCACCCAGAGGAAACCCACGCAGACACAGGGACAACACACCACACTCCTCACAGACAGTCACCCGGAGGAAACCCACGCAGACACAGGGAGAACACACCACACTCCTCACAGACAGTCACCCGGAGGAAACCCACGCAGACACAGAGAGAACACACCACACTCCTCACAGACAGTCACCCGGAGGAAACCCACGCAGACACAGGGAGAACACACCACACTCCTCACAGACAGTCACCCTGAGGAAACCCACGCAGACACAGGGACAACACACCACACTCCTCACAGACAGTCACCCGGAGGAAACCCACGCAGACACAGGGAGAACACACCACACTCCTCACAGACAGTCACCCGGAGGAAACCCACGCAGACACAGGGAGAACACACCACACTCCTCACAGACAGTCACCCTGAGGAAACCCACGCAGACACAGGGACAACACACCACACTCCTCACAGACAGTCACCCGGAGGAAACCCACGCAGACACAGGGAGAACACACCACACTCCTCACAGACAGTCACCCGGAGGAAACCCACGCAGACACAGGGAGAACACACCACACTCCTCACAGACAGTCACCCGGAGGAAACCCACGCAGACACAGGGAGAACACACCACACTCTTCACAGACAGTCACCCAGAGGAAACCCACGCAGACACAGGGACAACACACCACACTCCTCACAGACAGTCACCCGGAGGAAACCCACGCAGACACAGGGAGAACACACCACACTCCTCACAGACAGTCACCCGGAGGAAACCCACGCAGACACAGGGAGAACACACCACACTCCTCACAGACAGTCACCTGGAGGAAACCCACGCAGACACAGGGAGAACACACCACACTCCTCACAGACAGTCACCCAGAGGAAACCCACGCAGACACAGGGACAACACACCACACTCCTCACAGACAGTCACCCGGAGGAAACCCACGCAGACACAGGGACAACACACCACACTCCTCACAGACAGTCACCCGGAGAAAACCCACGCAGACACAGGGAGAACACACCACACTCCTCACAGACAGTCACCTGGAGCGGGACTCAAACCCACAACCTCCAGGTTCCTGGAGCTGTGTGACTGCAACATTATCTGCTCTGTCACCGTGCCGCCCTATTTGTCACCAGTGTATCCATAATTTTTTACTAAAGATATATCACTGTATCAATATTTTGTTCAAAAGATCACATGTATTGCCAGAGTCTGAAAAGAAAACACCTCCCATATCCTGGCTTCTGACTGAAAGGTGCTTTGTTTTTTGTGACACAGTGACTAGCACCAGCTTAGTCATGCAGGACGTTGTCAGAGAGACAGCGCCGCAGACCGCCTGACAGACAAACAGACAGATGAAGACATGGATAAATGAACAAGTCCAGAAGTAAATGTCTAATGCTGTCAGCCTGTATCTGTGGTGCCTCTGCTCAGAGCTGCAGATAGGTATCCGCTCTCAGTGCCTCTGAAATACCTCAGTTCCAAGGAAAGAGTCATTCATGAACATAAACAATGTATAAATCTACAATACATGGCCAACAGTTAAAGTTTGCTGCTTTAAAAGCTTCGAATCTTCTGGGGAGACTTAATGCTACGTATCGGAACAGCGTTGTGGGGGTGCAGAAGGGTGCTCCAGCACCCCATAGATCAATACCAGGATGGTTTACAACCCTGTAACTGATGCCTTAGCTCATGTGTCGCTGCTCCAGCGTGTGTCTGGCCCAAACCTCAGAATAATTGAGTTAGGGGATTCACAAGAGGGCTCTGATTTTCAGGTGATGGGATTTTCCAGATGGTCCTGTGGTGTAATGAGTCTTTATGAGTCTTTACTCCTCCGATCTTTCCCCAGAGTCAGGGCATCCCCGATCAATGTTAAATATTTATGACTCTCAGGTGTGAAACGCCACGTTAAAGTCATTCATTCATTGTCTGTAACCACTTATCATGTTTAGAGTCGCGGTGAGTCCGGAGCCTGCCTGGAAACACACCCTGGAGGGGGCACTAATCCTTCACAGGGTTTCACACACTCTCTCCTATCGACACTTTGAGTCACCAATCTAGCTATCTACGTGTGTTTTTGCACGGTGGGAGGAAACCAGAGCACCCGGAGGAAACCTACATAGACACAGGGAGAACACACCACACTCCTCACAGACAGTCACCCGGAGGAAACCCACGCAGACACAGGGAGAACACACCACACTCCTCACAGACAGTCACCCGGAGGAAACCCACGCAGACACAGGGAGAACAAACCACACTCCTCACAGACAGTCACCCGGAGGAAACCCACGCAGACACAGGGAGAACACACCACACTCCTCACAGACAGTCACCCGGAGGAAAACCCACACAGACACAGAGAGAACACACTACACTCCTCGCAGACAGTCACCCGGAGGAAACCCACGCAGACACAGGGACAACACACCACACTCCTCACAGACATTCACCCAGAGGAAACCCACGCAGACACAGGGAGAACACACCACACTCCTCACAGACAGTCACCCGGAGGAAACCCACGCAGACACAGGGAGAACACACCACACTCCTCACAGACAGTCACCCGGAGGAAAACCCACGCAGACACAGAGAGAACACACCACACTCCTCGCAGACAGTCACCCGGAGGAAACCCACGCAGACACAGGGAGAACACACCACACTCCTCACAGACAGTCACCCGGAGGACACCCACGTAGACACAGGGAGAACACACCACACTCCTCGCAGACAGTCACCCGGAGGAAACCCACGCAGACACAGGGAGAACACACCACACTCCTCGCAGACAGTCACCCGGAGGAAATCCACACAGACACAGGGAGAACACACCACACTCCTCACAGACAGTCACCCGGAGCAGGTCCCTGGAGCTGTGTGAATGCGACATTACCTGCTGAACTACCGTGCCGCCCATGTTAAAGTTAGGCCTGAAATATTCTAAACCAATGAGAGCCGCGGTGACTCAGCAGGTAATGTCGCAGACTGTCTGTGAGGAGTTGGTGCATTCTCCCTGTGTGTGCGTGGGTTTCCTCCGGGTGACTGTCTGTGAGGAGTGTAGCGTGTTCTCCCTGTGTCTGCGTGGGTTTCCTCCGGGTGACTGTCTGTGAGGAGTGTGGTGTGTTCTCTCTGTGTCTGCGTGGGTTTCCTCCGGGTGACTGTCTGTGAGGAGTGTGGTGTGTTCTCCCTGTGTCTGTGTACGTTTCCTCCGGGTTTGACTGTCTGTGAGGAGTGTGGTGAATCTGATAGAGTTGTGTA
>NC_089820.1:65927416-66039916 GCF_029633855.1 Hoplias malabaricus
TGTTCCTGCATGAGCTGGGAGTCGAACCCTACACTGTTAAAAACTAAAATGGCCACGAATATCCGGGATACTCAGGTGACCTAAAAATATATTTTGGGTGCCTCAAGAAGCCATTAAATATAATGAGGTTACTGAAATAACCTCTGTAAGTTTATAAAGCTTCTACAGGAACTCTCACTTCCTCCCTGGGATACATTAAGCACAGTCCTTCAGCTCAAGGTTCCTGGACGAACCCCTTTTCTTTTGAATGATCCCTCATTGCAGCTTTGGGGGTTTCAAGAAGAGCTCATCGGTCTAAAAGAGGATATTAGAAGAACTCTAGACTTTTCTGTGGTTACTTAAAGAACTCCATACCTATGACGAGGCCTGAGCATCATGTGAAGCATGACCACACTGTGATTTGTGATTTCATACAACCCAGCACGACTGGCAAACCACAGCACTGTGGCTCTGCCTCTTCCCAGGCCATGTTATTAATATATTTCTTATTAATAATAAAAATAACATTGATAGGGCGGCACAGCAGTGTAGCAGGTAGGTGTCGCAGTCACACATCTCCAGGAACCTGGAGGTTGTGGGTTTGAGTCCTGCTCCGGGTGAGACCAAGACTGTGAGGAGTGTGGTGTGTTCTCCCTGTGTCTGCGTGGGTTTCCTCCGGGTGACTGTCTGTGAGGAGTGTGGTGTGTTCTCCCTGTGTCTGTGTGGGTTTCCTCCGGGTGACTGTCTGTGAGGAGTGTGGTGTGTTCTCCCTGTGTCTGCGTGGGTTTCCTCCGGGTGACTGTCTGTGAGGAGTGTGGTGTGTTCTCCCTGTGTCTGCGTGGGTTTCCTCCGGGTGACTGTCCGTGAGGAGTGTGGTGTGTTCTCCCTGTGTCTGCGTGGGTTTCCTCCGGGTGACTCTCTGTGAGGAGTGTGGTGTGTTCTCTCTGTGTCTGCGTGGGTTTCCTCCGGGTGACTGTCTGTGAGGAGTGTGGTGACGTTAACATAGGGAAACATTACTGAAACTAATACATAAAAGCTCTGTTGTCTGCTGTTTATACTACAGCAGTGTTACACTAGTCTTTACCTTTCAGCTAACTTTCATTTTATTAGATACTGTGTCGTCATCCTGTACTTTATTCATGTGGAGATGCTGTAAATCGACATTGGGTTGAACTTGGGCCTTTCTTCAATTAAAGCCAATTCCTGTAAATTTAGGTTATTTCATTAAAAACATATATTCAGCTCACAGTCATTGTGAAAGAGGACTGAGTTGATACCTATTTCACTCATACAGGAAGTTAGAAATGAAGCAGAGTCTGTCATTATTGGTGAAAGTATTCCCCTTTCGATTTTTTTTATTGTATACAGTGAAGTGATCTTCGAAGGAACTTCTGACCTGAATTAAAATGGAATTACGGTCATTGATTTAATTCTCAAACCGTGACCCTGGCCAACCATAGCGTTACACAGCTGAGTCACACCAGAGACAGGCTAGCAGTCTAGTGTGTGTGTGTGTGTGTGTGTGTGTGTGTGTGTGTGTGTGTGTGTGTGTGTGTGTGTGTTTTACAAGCAGCAAACAACACAAACTGTTTTCCTGTAAGTCATGCACTGCTGTCTAAGGGACTTGCACTAGCTCTGCACAGATGAGCGATGAACTCTCACTGGGTTTTTTTGTGGCTTTGTCATCGTCTCTTTAAAATGGAGCAGTGACATCACATGACACAGCAACTTTAAGTTCTGCTTATAGCAGCCTGTGGGTGTGTGTGTGTGTGTGTGTGTGTGTGTGTGTGTGTGTGTGTGTGTGATAACAGCCACAACAACTATGACAAAAGAAATAACAGTAATGTTTGTATTACACCTATGCATTTTCACTTCCTTTAAAGTATTTCTGGAATATATATATGTGATATACCTTTGCAATCGGATTAAGTTGTTAATTCTCTTCAAGCTGTTTGATAACACTCACAAATTCTGGCACAAAGTTATGAGCCACTGATCCTTCCTTGCAAAACGTGAGAATATTAGAGTAATATATACATATTTAGTAGAGTAGTAGAGTAGTAGTAGAGCTTGGAGACTAACCCTAGCTTTCTAGGGAGCGAGTATTCACTACGTGTTCGAACACAGCCTACATAACAACCAATCAAAACTCCAGAGGACACCCCAGGCCCCAGATGAGTGTGAATCAGCTCCCCTCTTACACAGATGATCTCATAGATTTAGTATGAACAGAATATTATTACAGCATAGTTACTGTTAGACCAAATTACAAGAAGTGACTTTGGGGCATTTCTATTGGTGCATTCATCGCAAAAAGTTCACAAGATGTAGGAGAGCTAATGGTTTCAAATGATGTCAGAAACTGGAATAGTTTTTCGACAGCGTGTCTTTTAAATGTGGCACAATGAGCCTGGGACATGGGGCATTGTATATACATTATTATTCTTATTATATATATAATATATATCTCCAAAAACAATGCATTTACAGGAGAAGGAAAAAAACCTTCTTAACTTTCAGAGGAAGTGAAGGTAAAAAGATTTTATTCCAAGAAACCTGCAGCATTTCTATTGGTTCATTCACATGATGTGAAGGACAGCTGCTGTTCAAATGATGATGATGAACTAAAAATCAACCAAAGATACGTGGAGATGTGTTTTTGCTGTTTTTCTGAGGTATTTTGGAGCATTTCTCAGATCAGAATTGAAATCTGCAGATCATCTAATCACTTGTGCACCTCATAAAAGCTGTTTCCCATGCTTTGGTTTAATCGTGCAGATGATTTTGTACAGCTGTCTGCTCTTTCTTACATCATCAATTGCTTTTATCGTGCTGATCAGAATGTATTAGACTGGTTCTTTCAGTTCAACCCCCGAAACAACCAAAAACCCCCAAAGCTGGCGCCCCCTCCAGGGGGCCTTGCGTCCCCTGCCTTGCGTCCGAGTGGGTTCTGAACCCACCACAATCCTGAACTGGATAAGCCATCACAGACAATGTGTGGGCGTATATATGTTAGGTACTATTATGTACTATTGCATAGATTGTGTGTGTGTGTGTGTGTGTGTTTATATGTGTGATTGTGGTATGTGAAACAGGAAGTTTTTGGTTTTCAGAGTCTCTCTAAGAACAAGACGGAGAACTTCCCCTTGGTCTACAGATCCCGGCACACATGCTCTTCCCAAAACAGAAGCTACTCATAACTCCCATATGACGTCCCATGTAATATTAATACTTTATGGGGCAGCTATTGTGGACACAAGAGTTTATTTGCGCACACACGGCTTGTTTAATCTCCATAGTAAAGCATGACAAGAAACGGGAGGTTGTGGAGCATCTGCACTTGAGCCTAACTCGACTCGGCTCAGCTCGGCTCACTCAAAGCTAGCACAGCTCCCCCATAAAACGGAGCACTGACATTGCAAAACCCCATCTCTAATAGAAAGTGCAGTCTTTGAAAACCACAACAACGGCGGCTGTAAATTTAGTCACTGTTTACTCATCGTGTTGTTTTTATTTCTTGGACTGAACTCTGCACCCCTCAGTTCTCACAGATCAATTTTCCTTGTTGCACATTCAGCTGTCACTGGAGATTTTCATCAGCCAACGGAAGCATTTAAACCTCTTCACAACACCTCAAGGTAATGTTACGAGCTGCCATTTTGCATCCGATAAAAACAAATGTGAACGTTGCTGTAACTTAAGAGATTTTACAAGCCGCGAGTTTGTGCTGGATTTGATTGTGCTCTGCATTTCGTGGTGATTGACATCAGCGCTCTGCAGGGTTCACACATCACCATTTAGTACCTACTCAGCACGGTTGGAACCCGGCGCGAGCAGGGACTGAAAAAGTACCTGCTTCCAGGGACCAGATTTGGCCTGCGGAAAATCAAAAGAGCCGTGCCTAGTCGAGTCGTGTAGGTTCCATGCACTGGAATATAGTTTTTGATTTTTCTTCTTGTATTTTTGTTAATTATTTATATGCTTAAAAATAGTAACCCTTTAGTTGAAAGTCCATTATAAAAGCAGTAAATACTAAGCTGCCATTGATCTATTCAGGCTTTCTCTAGTTCAGATTGATTGCTTTGGCCTAATTATACAGCTATTCAGTGTTATGTTTTTGCTGGATTTAAGCTGAGAATCCAGTCATCACCACCCTCTCTTCCTCAGTGAATCTTCCTCAGTCAGTGAAAATACACTGACGTTATTGAGCCAGGATGTGACTCAGGTATTCATCACTGTCTTTTAGGAGGAATATTAGAAATTGCTTCTTGTACATTGCACTACTCATGGAGCAGGGAGCTCGTGATTCATCTCGTGTTCTATTCCAAGAGACGCAGGGCTTCTACGTTTTCAGTCACACACTTTAGAGTATAAGGTTTGTGCCTGGTTAAACTTAACAATGACTTATAATCACACTGGATTTAATCACAGACAGTGAGTAGACATAGACTGGTCATGAGCACAGCTTCCACAGCGATAGATTTGCTCATTACTCCGTCACATCCGTTGTCTTACACTTCTTCTGCCCAGACTCCCTCACATTCTGTGAAAACAGGAAACAATCACCAAAGAGCAGATCTATGTTATAACGCAGCAGGCAGTGTTTACTCAGGTCAGGACTCTCAGAATGGGTGGCACCTGGAAAGAGACAGACCACAGGATGCTGTCTGTGTGAGTGTGGTCTACAGCCAATCAAACTCCATCATAGGTGCAAAGAAAAATTAATTAAGTAAATAAAATCTAAAAAGGCCATTAAAATGACTGCTCACGCACATGAAGAAGAAAACAAAGTCATATAAAGACATTCAGACGTATATAAATATATATATACATATATGCACAGACGTAATAGTATAATATAACTTAAGGAAGTGTGTTATGAAATGTACTAAGGGCAACAGTAGGGAACATTACAGAGATCATTTATAAAGTGTAAAGTGCTGGTGGAAAATGTGCAACATTAAGCTGGAGGTAGTTTATATTATGAGTGTTAATGTTCAGTAAATATGTTCAGCATGTGTCTAGAGTGTGTGTGTGTGTGTGTCGGGGGTGGGGTGGGGAGGGGGGCAGTTGCAGTCCTGGTTTTTATTTCATTTTTTTTTATCATTTTTATTGATACATTTTCAAAACATCAATCCAAAATGGTGGCCATCGTCACTCGTCTCCATTCCTTTAACTTTAAGACATCTCCGTTCAGTGTTTGGCTGCCGATAAATCCAGTGTATGTGGAAGACTTAGAGGCTCCGTTACATTTACAGTGTACATTTCATCACATCGCTCAGAGAGCCTTGTCCAGACTCACATCCAGCCTAATCCTGTTACTTTCTTAAGCCCTATTTGGATAGGATTAGTTTTATCTGGGAAATAGGGTTAAAGTAATTATTGCCCAAGTATCTCCGTGATTTTACCTACCGTATAACAAGCAGTAAAAATGAGCCCAGGTTATTAATCCTGTGGGAACCGATGTGGGTTTATATTCCGTCATATCCCACCCTAAAAGATGTTTCCTTTGGGTTTTCTTGAGAACTGAAATGCTGAGGGAGGCAACAATTGATGTAATATGCAACGCAAATCAGACTTCGTTGTGAAAACCTCATATCCACAAGACGACCTAAAGCAGTACTTAGAAGAGGGAAACTTCTGGCAACTATAGGGAAGTTTTAGGCAATAGCAACTACAGACGTGTTATGAATGTGTTTCCAACTCATAAATTACTACCATTTAATTCTTTGTAATAACGGTGTATGAGTGAATGTAGTGTTTCCCCATCCTCTCACCTATTAACCACTGGTATGAAGTCATTGAAGGCTGGATATTTTTGGTTGGTGAGCTGTTCTCAGGACTGTAGTGACAGTCTAAAGCTCCAGTAGAGCCGCTGATCTTTGGTGGGAGGCAGTGCGTTGATTGGCTGCTCCCATCTCTGTTATTTACACCTAGATTTCTTATCCCGTGCAATCATCACTGACGTCCAGTGGTAAAATGGCATGACCCCAGCACCGCACGTAAAACTAAACCCATCTGAATAGGGCTTCAGGCAGGCAATCAAACCTCGGTGTGATACACTGTACAGTGAAAGACTTGTGCAGTGAAAGGGTGATGTGACTGATGTGCCATTTCTACTGAACACACACGGTCTTGGTGGTTTTTAGATTATATTTTATTTAGAAATGGCTTATGAATTGGAGGGTGAACCATGGCGCAACAGGTACTGTCACTGTTAAACAGCTCTAGGGTCCTGGGGTTGTGGGTTCAATCACCACTCCAAGTGACAGTTGGTGAGGAGTTTGGTGTGTTCTCCCTGTGTCTGCGTGGGTTTCCTCCAGGTGCTCTGGTTCACACACACTGTCCAAAAATACACTTTGAAAGGTGGATTGGTGACTCAAAAGTGTCCATAGGAGTGAGTGTGTGTCACTCTGCAAAGGATTGGTACCCCTCCAGGGTGTGTTCCTGCCTTGTGACCAATGATTCCGGGTAGGCTCCGGACCCACAGCGACCCTGAACTTCATAAGGACAATGGATGCAGTTTGACTGCTAAGAGAATGTGGACCATTGCTGTTCCTTTAAAATATTACATTTGCACAGTTTGTACCTGTAGTGAAACTCTGTGTGTGTGTGTGTGTGTGTGCTCTACAGGCTACAAAGTGGCATGAACCTGCAGATTTGCTTCGTCAATGACAGCGGCAGTGACAAAGACAGTGATGCGGACGACAGCAAGACAGAGACTAGTTTGGATACGCCTCTGTCCCCCATGGTAAATACACACACACACACACACAAACACACAAAACGTAGAGGCTGCAATAAATCTGTCACTCAATCAATCGCTTCAACTGTACATCTTCTTGAAAGGCAGAGATAGTGGTCCATGGGAAACCCAGAGACCACCCTCTGTTTACAGTCAGAGTGGCCATTATTTATTTTTAATAAACCTTTATTTTCAATGAGTAGCTAAAAGTAATATTTATGATGAATAATAATTTACTTTGTAGTCCATATATGAACCGGTTTATGCTCCCTAGAGTGGGTCCCCCACAAGTGGTTGCTCATATTTAAAATAGTTTAAACAAGAGGTCTGTCCCAAAGTCTTCTGGGAGAAGAGTGATATAGATGGGAGTTGTACTTGCGCGGCATCATGGGATTGCTTTCGTGGTCCAGGAATGGTTCGATGCTGCCTTAAAATTTGCCCAGATTAAGGTATCTCAGTAGGCTGCATAATGAGGTATCTAAGAATTGGGATGTAAAAAGCTCTCTATGTAGAAGGCTCACTATATTTTGGGACAGCCCCAAGGTGTAATGGCTGTTAAATAACTTGACGAAGATTCACTAAAGAATATCTCTTAAATGAAACAGCTAAATACAATATTTCTTTATGACATGTTTTTGATTCTTTTCTGGAGAGTTGGAATAATTGGGATAATTTTCTGATTCTCTCAGTCATTGTGGAGAGACCTGACCATTGTTCTGAGAAAACCTGCATTTTCTGTGAAGTTTAGATTCACTTATTTCATATTTCAAAGACTGTAAAGCAGCTTTCAGTGGACGCTGAAACAGAGACACACATTACATTACTTCACTCCACCTAATTTTAATTGCTTAAGAAATAATAAACATCAGAAAATAACTCATCAAAATAATCCAAAATAGTTCAGTTATATGGTCTACAAAACAATCAGAACCTGAGAAATTTGAAACCATAACATCAGCGGCCATGAGCAGCTTGTGGACCAGTGTGAATCCTCACATTTCACACTGGTCCACAATTCACACGGTGAAAAAACTGATTGAACTGATGAAGCACTGTTTAAGAGTTAGCGCTGAAATGCCTTGGACTGATGTTAAAAATACAGTTTTAGTTCATCTAAACTAGGACTGGCTCATTCAGAGTACCTGCTATAGTCGAATACACCCAGTTATTCAACCGGTAAACCAGAGACAGTTTTACCATGTAATGTGTTATAGTGCTTAAACTCTAATAACGTTATGTGTTCGAAGAGAAGCGACCCGAGTCAAAATGTCCCTGCCTTGTGGTGTGGTTGTGAACCCGAGACTTCCCCGCAGATGTTATGGAGTAATTTACCGTACTCTCTGTGGTAAAGAGGCAGAGTTACACTCTTCTTCATCATGTGAGCTTTCGCCATCTTTACCTTCATATAGAAGGAGGTGGAGTTAGGTGTACCATTTTCCAGACGTCTTTAGGGAAAACACCTGTGGAAAACCTGTGGTCATGAGCACATTCCCACAATGAGGTAAATACTCATATTTAAGGATGTGGCTTCACCTAAATGTTTACCAAGACAATAGCCTTCCGTAGAAACAAAACTCTAATTAAAATTCAGCTCAGAAACCACAGCTGGGAATCACACCAGCATCTTGTAATTCCATTAATTGCTCTCCATTTAATTACACAGCTTTATTGGGCAAATGAAACAAACAGAAAACACACCGAATCACTTCCTGCACATTTCCATGTCCACATTATTCAAGAAGAAATAGGGTCCCTGAAGGTCAAAATGAAAGGAAGTAAGAAAAGGGGTGCAATTTCAAAGGTTTTTGTTGTAGGTGTATTGTTGGGATTGATTTGTGAAAGGTGTTCCCTTGATGGGGTGTATTTTTGGGGGTGATTTGTCAGGGTGTATTTTTGGGGTGATTTGTCAGGGTGTATTTTTGGTGGTGATTTGTCTGGGTATATTTTTGGGGGTGATTTGTCAGGGTGTATTTTTGGTGGTGATTTGTCTGGGTATATTTTTGGGGGTGATTTGTCAGGGTGTATTTTTGGGGTGATTTGTCAGGGTGTATTTTTGGTGGTGATTTGTCTGGGTATATTTTTGGGGGTGATTTGTCAGGGTGTATTTTTGGTGGTGATTTGTCTGGGTATATTTTTGGGGGTGATTTGTCAGGGTGTATTTTTGGGGTGATTTGTCAGGGTGTATTTTTGGTGGTGATTTGTCTGGGTATATTTTTGGGGGTGATTTGTCAGGGTGTATTTTTGGTGGTGATTTGTCTGGGTATATTTTTGGGGGTGATTTGTCAGGGTGTATTTTTGGGGTGATTTGTCAGGGTGTATTTTTGGTGGTGATTTGTCTGGGTATATTTTTAGGGGTGATTTGTCAGGGTGTATTTTTGGTGGTGATTTGTCTGGGTATATTTTTGGGGGTGATTTGTCAGGGTGTATTTTTGGGGGTGATTTGTCAGGGTGTATTTTTGGTGGTGATTTGTCTGGGTATATTTTTGGGGGTGATTTGTCAGGGTGTATTTTTGGGGGTGATTTGTCAGGGTGTATTTTTGGGGGTGATTTGTCAGGGTGTATTTTTGGGGGTGATTTGTCAGGGTGTATTTTTGGGGTGATTTGTCAGGGTGTATTTTTGGGGGTGATTTGTCTGGGTGTATTTTTGGGGGTGATTTGTCTGGGTGTTTTTTTTGGTGGTGATTTGTCAGCGTGTATTTTTGGTGGTGATTTGTCAGGGTGTATTTTTGGGGGTGATTTGTCAGGGTGTATTTTTGGGGTGATTTGTCAGGGTGTATTTTTGGGGGTGATTTGTCTGGGTATATTTTTGGGGGTGATTTGTCAGGGTGTATTTTTGGGGGTGATTTGTCAGGGTGTATTTTTGGGGGTGATTTGTCTGGGTGTATTTTTGGGGGTGATTTGTAAGGGTGTATTGTTGGGGGTGATTTGTCAGGGTGTATTTTTGGGGGTGATTTGTCAGGGTGTATTTTTGGGGGTGATTTGTCTGGGTGTATTTTTGGGGGTGATTTCTCTGGGTGTATTTTTGGGGGTGATTTGTCTGAGTGTATTTTTGGTGGTGATTTGTCTGGGTGTTTTTTGGGGGTGATTTGTCAAGGTGTATTTTTGGGGGTGATTTGTCTGAGTGTTTTTTGGGTGGTGATTTGTCAGGGTGTATTTTTGGGGGTGATTTGTCTGGGTGTTTTTTGGGGGTGATTTGTCTGGGTGTTTTTTGGTGGTGATTTGTCAGTGTGTATTTTTGGGGGTGATTTGTCTGGGTATATATTTGGTAGTGATTTGTCTGGGTGTATTTTTGGGGGTGATTTGTCTGGGTGTTTTTTGGGGGTGATTTGTCTGGGTGTATTTTTGGGGGTGATTTGTCAGGGTGTATTTTTGGGGGTTATTTGTCTGGGTGTATTTTTGGGGGTGATTTGTCTGGGTGTATTTTTGGGGGTGATTTGTCTGAGTGTATTTTTGGTGGTGATTTGTCTGGGTGTTTTTTGGGGGTGATTTGTCAAGGTGTATTTTGGGGGGTGATTTGTCTGAGTGTTTTTTGGGTGGTGATTTGTCAGGGTGTATTTTTGGGGGTGATTTGTCTGGGTGTTTTTTGGGGGTGATTTGTCTGGGTGTTTTTTGGTGGTGATTTGTCAGTGTGTATTTTTGGGGGTGATTTGTCTGGGTATATATTTGGTAGTGATTTGTCTGGGTGTTTTTTGGGGGGTGATTTGTCTGGGTGTTTTTTGGGGGTGATTTGTCTGGGTGTTTTTTGGGGGTGATTTGTCTGGGTGTATTTTTGGTGGTGATTTGTCTGGGTGTATTTTTGGTAGTGATTTGTCTGGGTGTATTTTTGGTAGTGATTTGTCTGGGTGTATTTTTGGTAGTGATTTGTCTGGGTATTTTTTGGGGGTGATTTGCCAATGTGTATTTTTGGGGGTGTTTTTGGAGGGTGTGCTGTTGGGAGGGGTTTATGGGGTGCGTATTGTTGAGAGTGATTTGTCAAGGGTTTATTTTTGTGCATGTTTTTGGGGGGGTCTTGTTGGAGGGTGTATTGGGGTGATTTGTGGTGGGTGTATTTTTGGGGGTGATTTTTTAGGGTTAGGGATAATATTACACCGTCAAGGGGGCTGTAATGTTACACAGTATATTGATGGGGGCTGTATTCTCAGGAGGTGTATTGTGTGCCAGCAGGGATTAGAGCGCAGTGGAGGGTCCGGGCCGTGCGCTGAGACGTCTGGGACAAAGTAGAGCTTGATGGCCATTTTCTGGATGGTTGAGTTCTACAGGCAAAACAAATGAGATCTGAATATTCAGCATAGACTGTGATAGACACGGATCACTGGAGCACTGAGCTTCTGACAGCTGAGAGAGAGAGAGAGAGAGAGAGAGAGAGAGAGAGAGAGAGAGAGAGAGAGGTGTTTAGTGCCATCTGGCTCATCTTGTTCCTGTCTCTCCTCATCTGTTGTTCAGATGAGACTGACACTCCAAACTCGTGAGAAACTTCACACCCGTGCGCTGTGAATATAAACCCCATCAACTTATAGTGAGGCTTCAGTAGATTTCCGTATGAAGAAAGACCTTTTATTAATTTACAGTTGTGTCCAGAAACATTACATTAGTTGAGGATATCACAAGTTCTCTAAAAACTGGCAATTGGGATAAATGGTCACCCACTGACACCTAGTGGCCTGGTTCATAAATATCCTACTTAAATTATATCAAACATGGCTGCCCCCATGTGAAGGACCCACTTTATGGAGCATAAATTAGTAGACAAAGGAAGACAAAACTGCTCATGTGGATTGTTATTTACACTAATTAAGTGATTTTATATATATTTTTATTATTATTTTTATTTATGGGAAATTCACATACCGCTCCTAAAACGTAAACATAAAATGCACGTATTTCTTTATGAGCATGCAAAAATTACCAGATAAACACTGTGTCCATTAAAATGTGTCCTCTTAGTTCCAAATAAGAGTAAATCATGCAGTTTGACCAGAGTTGCCAGAACCTCTGAATACAGGGGAAAAACAAAAGTCCCTGCTCCAGACTCACGGGGCTATGACTGCACTAATTCCACTAATCCTCTGACCATGGGCTGTGTTTCAGAGTAAGCAGAGTTCCTCGTACTCAGACCGGGACACCACTGAAGACGACTCAGAGTCTCTGGAGGACATGGACTTCCTCAGCAGGCAGAAGAAGCTCCAGGCCGAGGCGAAGCTAGCGCTGGCTATGGCTAAACCCATGGCCAAGATGCAGGTGGAGGTGGAGAAACAGAACCGCAAGAAATCGCCCGTGGCCGACCTGGTGAGTGGATACTAGCTTACAGCATCAGGGCCTGCAAAACAGTCCAGCGTTTACTAAACGCCATTTCATCTCTTCCTGAGGTTAGGATTAGTGTTAGGCTGCTCACGTGTGTACAGTAACGAAATAGACTCATGCTCATATCTCCACTGATGTCTTTCATTTTATAACCAACTTTGAAAACTCCAGCTTTATGGACGTGTTTTAATATTATTATATTAGTATATAATGTTAAATAAGTAAATAATAATTTATTAACATAAAGCTTTTGACTTTTGTTATTGAACTGCTTTCAATTAATATTTTCCTCAGTGATGAAACTATTTGAGATGAAACTTTTTTCAAAAAGTGTAAGCCCCATTTTTTAATTCAGATTTTAATTCAGTTTATTTTATTCAAGCTGCTCTACTTCCTTACAGTGGTGCTTTTCACTGCAACAAAACGTTATTCAAAATTGATAAACTAGCAATGGTCCAAAATTCTTTAATATATCTACTTCTAACTACTTGTCTTGTTTCTCCACTTGCTGTCCATTCCCTCTGCTCCACACAGGTGCACTTTTTGATCTACAATTACAGACTATAGTCCACCTTCTTCAATGCTGCAGTAACCCTGACGTGGTGGTGGTGTGTTAGTGTGAGTCGTGATGATCAGACACAGCAGCTGTGGTGGTCATGACCATTAAAGAACAGCTAGAAAGGGGGCAAATGATGTATGCAGGGCAACAGAGAAACTACTGTCTATAATTGTAGAACTACAAAGTGATGTGGTCAGTGGAACCGAGAGTGGGTGTAGAAACCAGGAAGTGGTCGTAATGTTATGGCTGATCGGTGTAAAGACATGAATCTTGGTTGACGTGCCACAACTCTGGTTAGAACCAAGTGGCTGCAGAAGATTAATGAATGAACAAGTGAATGAATGAATGAACTAATTGGACTAAACAACAGGAAGGAACATTAAAGCAGATTTTTTTTAAACCTAGCTCTGTAACTGAAGGGGGAACCTACACGTTTGAGTTTAGCGAAGTGCTGATAAGTGAGATTTCCAGTTCTGAAGTCTGGATGTGCTCTGTGTGCACGGAAGCCCATGTGCTCCTCCGTGTGGATAGTTTCCTCTTTCTCATCTCGCTCTTCTCCTCCTTCTCCCCCGTGCCTCATCTCTGCCAGCCTCGTAGTTTCTGTTGCTCTCTGACGTCGTCATTCACATTGTTCTCTGTATCTGTGTGCCTTGTGAGAGAGGAGCTCTCACCTCCCACACTGGAGAACGAGTTTGGCAAAGGGAAAAGACCTGAATCGTTGTGTTCAGCTCTTGTGGCAGCACAGTTCCACTTCCTCACTCATAGAACACTGTGTTCTAACCTCGCTTCACACAGATACCTAGAGAGCTATCCTGAAAGCCTGTGGGAGTTTCTGATGATACTTCTGATGGTTCTTATTGTGAGCAGATCCTACAGGTCAGCAGAGGGAAAAATACAGAGCTGTCATCCTTTACCAAAGAGTTAGGGCTGATATCTTTCTACAGAAGAGGAAACATTTCACGCTTGGAAACAATTAAATAAAACACAGTTGGTTCCCACGGGTCACGTTTGGGTTAGATATTGACACTGGTTGTATTTTTATACGCGATACACAGGTTTAATTTCAGTAATTGATGCTGTAACACTGTTGACAGTGATGTTGAAGAAAGTGATTTTATGGGTTAAACTGGAACATGGGTGGCACGGTGGCGCAGCAGGTTAGTGTTGCAGTCACACAGCTCCAGGGGCCTGGAGGTCGTGGGTTCAATTCCCGCTCCGGGTGACTGTCTGTGAGGAGTGTGGTGTGTTCTCCCTGTGTCTGTGTGGGTTTCCTCCGGGTGACTGTCTGTGAGGAGTGTGGTGTGTTCTCCCTGTGTCTGCGTGGGTTTCCTCCGGGTGACTGTCTGTGAGGAGTGTGGTGTGTTCTCTCTGTGTCTGTGTGGGTTTCCTCCGGGTGACTGTCTGTGAGGAGTGTGGTGTGTTCCCCCTGTGTCTGCGTGGGTTTCCTCCGGGTGACTGTCTGTGGGGAGTGTGGTGTGTTCTCTCTGTGTCTGCGTGGGTTTCCACCGGGTGACTGTTTGTAAGGAGTGTGGTGTGTTCTCCCTGTGTCTGCGTGGGTTTCCTCCGGGTGACTGTCTGTGAGGAGTGTGGTGTGTTCTCCCTGTGTCTGCGTGGGTTTCCTCCGGTTGCTCCAGTTTCCTCTCACAGTCCAAAAACACACGTTGGTAGGTGGACTGGCGACTCAAAAGTGTTCATAGGTGTGTGTGTCTGTGTTGCCCTGTGAAGGACTGGCGCCCCCTCCAGGGTGTATTCCCGCCTTGCGCCCAATTATTCCAGGTAGGCTCTGGACCCACCGTGACCCTGAACTGGACAAGCACTTACAGATAATGAATGAACTGGAACATGTGATTTTTTTATGCTTCGGTCAGTGTTAGTTATAAATAATCACAACAAATCAAGTGTTTTTTTCTGTTTTCACTGATAAAATCTGGAGTGTCACAGTGAGGGCTGTGGTGTGTTCTCTCTTTGTCTGTGTTGGTTTCCTCCCACTGTCCAAAAGCATACTGATAATGGACTGACCGTGTGAAGCATGTGTGAGTGACTGAGTGAGCGTGTGAAAGGGTGTGTTCCTCCCGTTCTCCTGATGATTCTGCGTATGCTCCAGACCTTCCACAAATAAATGAACTAATTAATGAATGGCAAAGTGAAGGCACATTAGATATATATACATTTGTAAATATATACAAGCTCTAAAAGCACGCTCGTACTGGAAGCCTCATGATTTTTTCAGCAGGTTATTTCTGCTCCCCATGTTCCCGCACTCTCCCCAGACAATAGTTATTTTTTTACCCAGCATGCACTGCTCCATACCACACATCCAGAACACTTTCTTTATGCAGTGCAGAAATAAGCGAGGGCAGGAGCAGTGCATTATTTATGACCCACAATGCACTGGGTGGCGTGTTTGGGGACAAAGTCATGTCCAGCTGTCAGAGGCAATGAGGCTGAAACCTGAGGCTCAGAGAAGCTTTCAATAAATCAGGGTCCAAACAGTGGCGCACTGCAGTTTACAGCCACAGTGGATCTAGTTTTCAGCCTTTAAAGACACATTTAAAGGTTCTGGTTCAGGGCAGTAATGGACTCCTGTTCTGCTTTGTGCTGGAAGACCTTCATATAGGTCATTTAAATAAAATAAAATAATTTTAAATAAAATTATTTTATCCATCCATTATCTATAAGCGCTTATCCAGTTCAGGGTCACGGTGGGTCCAGTCCTTCACAGGGCAACACACACAGACACAGAGAGAACACACCTCACAGACAGTCACCCGGAGGAAACCCACGCTGACACAGGGAGACCACACCACACTCCTCACAGACATTCACCCGGAGGAAACCCACGCTGACACAGGGAGAACACACCACACTCCTCACAGACAGTCACCCGGAGGAAACCCACGCGGACACAGGGAGAACACACCACACTCCTCACAGACAGTCACCCGGAGGAAACCCACGCAGACACAGAGAGAACACACCACACTCCTCACAGACAGTCACCCGGAGGAAACCCACACGGACACAGGGAAAACACACCACACTTCTCACAGACAGTCACCCGGAGGAAACCCACGCAGACACAGGGAGAACACACCACACTCCTCACAGACAGTCACCCGGAGAAAACCCACACGGACACAGGGAAAACACACCACACTTCTCACAGACAGTCACCCGGAGGAAACCCACACGGACACAGGGAAAACACACCACACTTCTCATAGACAGTCACCCGGAGGAAACCCACGCTGACACAGGGAGAACACACCACACTCCTCACAGACAGTCACCCGGAGGAAACCCACACGGACACAGGGAAAACACACCACACTTCTCACAGACAGTCACCCGGAGGAAACCCACGCGGACACAGGGAAAACACACCACACTCCTCACAGACAGTCACCCGGAGGAAACCCACACAGACACAGAGAGAACACACCACACTCCTCACAGACAGTCACCCGGAGGAAACCCACACGGACACAGGGAAAACACACCACACTTCTCACAGACAGTCACCCGGAGGAAACCCACGCAGACACAGGGAGAACACACCACACTCCTCACAGACAGTCACCCGGAGCGGGAATCGAACCCACAACCTCCGGGACCCTGGAGCTGTGTGACTGCACCACCGTGCCGCCCGATATTGTATTATTTAAATAAGTTACCTGGTTTTCTTTATATTCGAGGTCATATTAATGATCAAATTGTGTGTTAAACTGATAGTAAACCTGTTAAATTGTGTGCACACTTTATAAACCTAATTTATAAAAGTAATACATCTAAGCTCTTTAGAGTCCAGCTGAAAATCCAGATTCAAACACTCGCTAACTCTAACACTAACCCGGATAGAAATGTGTGGTCTGCACTAAATGAATTTAACAAATGAATCAATTAATGGAATTGTTAATGACAGGAAAAAAAAATTCCTATTTAAATATTTAGAATTAATTTGAAAACACCCCGTATCTTTTTTAAATTTACATCAGATTCTCAGAAAGTATTGTCTGTGTATTTTATTATAAAAATTGTTGGTTTGTCTCTGTAATATTTTATACGAATTACAACTGTCTATTTCATGACAGATTTATACAGATAACCTTTTTCTCTCTTTTCTCTTGAATCACACCTCTTCAAAAATGATGATGTTGACATTGAATATTTGGGCAAAATGTCATGACTTTCTCAGCTCACCGTAGGAGGACTTCTGTACGCAGGAATACCTGCCGTTTCACTCGGTCTTCCTGAGCGATTTCCATTATTCAGGGACTTTTGCTTTTCTCTGTTGCATCATCAAATTAATAAGCAAAGCTTTCAGGGCTCAGATGACACATGATTTTACACTGACCAATGAGACGGAAATTCCAAGCTAGAGTCACACCGCATTTCTAGGACAGTATCGTCCCACGTTTTCTAACCACCACCAACACCACCACCACCACCCTTTCTTCACTCGAGGAGCAGGAAGCAGCTGGTCACAGTGTCAACATGCACGCTAATGAAGTGAAACAATGCAAAGAAACTAATGTGAGGTAAAGTCAGCGTCAGTCAGAGAAGCCTAAAAACACTCGAGTAAAGTAATAGGTAATTCTGCAATCCCACCTCTCACCCATGCTCCCAGTGCACATCATTCAGTTCCCTACTGATTCAATTCCTCTGCTCTGGGGTGAAACCGACGGAAGAAGTGAGTAACACTTGTTCGAATAAGTCTTAAAGGATGATGTCACCTTTACGTCACTCCTCATAAACTGCTTATGTAGGTGTCATGTGTTAATTACCGCAGTGAATCCTTTTGGTCGGAAATACAATGCTCGTGCTCCAAATCAGTGGTTTAAACAAAGAAATGAAATACGACAGAAATCCTCAGAAATGTTGAATATCTATATAATGTTTAACCGTTTTATAACACTCAAGTATTAATATTTAAGAACCTCCCCTGTCCATCTCTGGCTTGTTTTACATGAGTGCGATTCCTTTCGTAGAACTGAAGGACTGAGATCATGAGGAAGGAAAACAGTTAGAAGGCAGGGGTGAGAGGCATTGTATTAGGAAGTAAGAGAGAGAGAGAGAGAGAGAGAGAGAGAGAGAGAGAGAGAGAGAGAGAGAAAGCAAGGCTGCGTATGAGTGTTCACAGCAGTGTGGGTGTAGAGTTCTGTAAACTAATGGGAAGTTCTTCTCCCCCAGACAATATGAGAAGTTCCAGCATGCGTGAGTAACCTAGGTTACACTCACTGGCATTAAGCTTCAGATTTGGGGGAGCATTTGAAACCAAGACAGGAAAAGTATGAGAAGTTACCGCACTCCTCTTTAGTGATGTGTACATATTGACACCCGTGGGCTGTCTGACTGTATAAATCACCGTCATGGTTAATTACTTCATAGTGCTTCATCACATATATCTTTCTGAACGCACCGTGGTCATGGGCCTGAGCTCACCATGTCATAGTCGGTGTAAAGCCCCCTAGCAGTGGAACTGTGTCCTCTGGAGTGACATGCAGTACACAAGTGGATCAGACACAGCAAGCGCTGCTAGAGTTTTTAAACTCCTCAGTGTCAACCAAAACATCCACACAACAGCGTCCTGTGTCCACTGATGAAAGAGTAGAAGACGAAAAACACAGATGAGCTACTGTCTCTGACTTTACATCTACAAGGTGGTCCAAAGAGTTCTACTAATACACCACCATCACCAGAGTCAGTGTCACTGCGGCACTGAGAATGATCCACCACCACAAATCATACTCTGTGAGGGGTCCTGAGCGCTGAAGAACAGGAGGAAATGGGGCTAACAATGTGTGCAGAGCAACCGCTAGAACTACAACTGTGTGGTCAGAGGAGCCGATTTGTGTTCAGTTTATGAGTTTAGATAAGGATTATCAGAGAGGACTTCTGACATCTCACTGCATATTTCACACAGTCAGCCCTCAGCACTGTGGCATACCGTAGTATACCAAACAGATTAGCATCTCAGCGTGGTGCTCATGCATAGCCTCATTCCATATCAGTGTCTATTTATCACTATCTGTAACCGCAGTCAACATTCGGAAATCCGATTGGCAACACCCTGACACGTCAAACACTATTAAATATACAAAACACAAGCATCGTCTCGCTCGTTTGTCATTTTATGGTAAATGTTGTGTATTAAAAATGACCGTTTTCATTGTATTTAACAAAAAATAGTGTGAAAATAGTGAGTGAAGGATTCATCCGTCAGGAGAAAAAAAGAAACCGCAAAAACCTGTGAGATTTGTTCTATTCGTGGGAATAATATTGTATCCAAAAATACACGTGAGTTATGGTTTCGATGATTTAAAGCTGGTGATAGCCATCGTGAAGGAGGTGTATTAATATTATTTTTATTTCTTTTTAATAAATGATTATTTAAATACTGTGCAACTTAAAATGACAAAAGAGCTTTTTTATTATAATGAAATGTTACACAAAACACTTTTTTTACACCATATACATGTTTTACCACATTGCATCATAACACTCAGCTTGCCACTTTGTATTTATTTATTCAATGATGCGAAAATATAGAGAGTAGACAGTTGTTGTGCATCAAAATGTGCAGAAGTGTGTTTTCTTTAAGGTCCCTTGACAAGGGACGCTGTACAAACCTTAGCGCATCCTTTATTTACATTCTGGACCAGTTATAACAGTCCTTTACCATGAAGTGTTCGTGTGAAGGGCAGCTGCCGTGTTCAAGTAGGGGTTCATAAACATCTATGGTTTCGAAAAGATAGAAACGAAAGGCAAGTTGCCACCAAAATCACCACTATGGTCAGAATTAACCTTAGGCCTGGCTCACACACGGTCCTGACACACTTTCATTTTGTAGTTCCCTGCTCAGAGGGAAGGACTGAATTAATCAGCCGTGTAAAGGTCAGCTCTCTGAAACCAAAAGTCCATTGGACGCAGAGGCCGGTGCTCTCCAGTACCTCAGAACTCCAGTACCTCAGAACTCAGAGCTGGACAATGGGAAAACCTCGGGTTCTGATAAAATGAATAATTTCAAACTCTGACTCAGTGAGAAACTCATAATGAGATAAAGATCAGAGGGGGCAGGGTGAAGGGAGAGATTACGTGTGGTCGTGGTTCTGATTTGGTGAGATAAGATGCTTCGTGTTAAAAGAAAAGAAGAGGATTTACTGTAAAAAGACTTTCTCCAGTGATGTTCCAGCTATTTTTACACACATCTGTCATGAAGTCTGCCTTAGTTCTGTCTCCAGTTCACATAGTGATTTTCCACTTCGTTCACTCTCTCCCTTCACTACTTTCCCCTGTTGAGCTCACGTTCTCTTTTTTGGATGTAATACTCTTATTATTTGTGAGCACACTTGATTCTGTGGAAAGCACTATACACACAAAACCTTGTTAGTGGTAGCAGTTGAGTTTGTATTTGATTCTGTGAACGCAGAGGGCACTCAACCTGGTTCTGTAATTCTGCAGGATTTACTTCCATCTTCGAGTTCTCTTAATGTTGTTTTGCTTGTGTTCTTTTCCTAGCTTCCCCACATGCCCCACATTAGTGAGTGTCTGATGAAGAGGAGCCTAAAGCCCACAGACCTGCGAGACATGACCCTCGGTCAACTACAAGTCATCGTCAATGACCTCCACTCACAGATTGAGAGTGAGTTCAAACACAATATTATTATTATTATTATTCAGTCAAATGTATTGTTAAGAGCCAGTGGTAATGTGGAGCAACAATATTGAATGATGAAATACTTCTCCACTCGTGTTGATACTGGATTTGAGTTGACGGTGAAGAAACAGATAACAGGTGATACACAGGGAACAAATAAATATCACAAAAAACAGAACTACAGTGTCATACACTTTAGTCCGGAGTGTCTGAGGAGAGTAAGGACCATGTTCTCTGGTCAGAAGAAACCAAGAAATGCTTTGGAACCTCAGCATGTTCGGTGTGGACATGACCAACACTGCCACACTCATAACGCTTTACCACTACAGGATCCCTACCCTACTCTACATGACACTACTTGCATGGTAAACTTAGACCTGGTTCTGGAAGCGGGTTCTTGTTTAGTGGCTGTTCTCTCGTGGTTCAGAGCGAGTCGAGTAGGGACTAAACCGTGGCGTGTAAACCTTGCAGAGCGCTGATCGTCCAGAGAGAGTCGTCACTCTACGCCACGCGACGCAGACGACCAGCACCAACTCTCCATCTGTAAAATCTCCAGCTGCAGCAGAGATCACGTTTGTTTTTATCCGACTCACGACGGCAGCTCGTAAAATGACGCCGTGGTCTTTTGAAGAGGTTCAAACGCTCCTTGGATCGGTGGCCGACGAAAGAATCCAGCGAGAGCTGGACGCTGCAACAAGGAAGGAACAAACTCTACTGATCTGTCTGAACTGATACACGATGAGTAAACAGCGATTAAATTTACCACCGCCAAAGTTTTCCATTAGAAAAAGGGTTTTGAGACGGCACTGGGTACCTTCCCGATGAGAGCTGTGGTAGAGACTAAACAGAGAGTAGAGTCCAGCGGAGTCCAATAGAATAGGAACCATGCAGTGGAAAAGCACCATAACTGCATACTGCCTGCTGTGAAGCATAGGGGAGGTGTATTATTTTGGAGTTTAAAGGGTTCAGAGGCTTGGGGAAAATCAATATTAGAGATGGCTCCTGTGCACAAAAATAAAGATGTCTCTGTTGTGTTCGTGAACAGGTTTAAATGAGGAGCTTGTTCAGCTGCTGCTGATCAGAGATGAGCTTCACATGGAGCAGGACGCCATGCTAGTGGACATTGAGGATCTGACCAGGTATGGCTTTCCACACTAACGACACCCTGTCGTAGCCCACACCACCTCCTCCGTGCCCTTGCTGATAACATCTCTGTGATTGCAGCAGACTGTGGGCTGTAAGTGTAAATTTTCCACAGATTGTACATATTTTAGTCCTGTACGCTTCTCATAGCTGTGAGACCGTGGGCTATAGTAAGGAGTCATGGCTCTGAAGGAAGAGGTGGAGGAAGCTGTGAGGCCATTGCCCATGACATCAGTAATCACCGGTCAAACATCTGATCACTTTTGACAGCTGGGGACCTCCCAAAACCTGTGTGTGTTCCAGTATTGCACTCATAATTACTGTCCACTTTGTTGGAAACACCCCCACCTACATCACCTCCACCTACATTTACTGGTCCAACAGAAAATCTGTATTCCAAAGTACAGGAGAGTAACAATGGAGAATTTGCATATTTTTATTTGTTTTCTTTCTCGAATGAAAGTGGAATTAATCCTAGTACAGCATTGACATTTGGTGCTTGTGTAAAAGGCAAACTCCCAAAACATGCAGACTGCTTGTTATACAAACATGTGCACAACTGAGCATCTGTATGTTTACTCAGATATGTTCCTAGAGAACGTGCAGATGTGGGCCACTTCTGGCAGAGATTTAGTACTGCTGGCTAATTCACCTACCAACGTGTGTTTTTGGACTGTGGGAGGAAACTGGAGCACTCGGAGGAAACCCACACAGACACAGAGAGAACACACCACACTCCTCACAGACAGTCACCCGGAGGAAACCCATGCAGACACAGGGAGAACCCACCACACTCCTCACAGACAGTCACCCGGAGGAAACCCACACAGACACAGGGAGAACACACCACACTCCTCACAGACAGTCACCCGGAGGAAACCCATGCAGACACAGAGAGAACACACCACACTCCTCACAGACAGTCACCCGGAGGAAACCCATGCAGACACAGAGAGAACACACCACACTCCTCACAGACAGTCACCCGGAGGAAACCCACGCAGACACAGAGAGAACACACCACACTCCTCACAGACAGTCACCCGGAGGAAATCCACACAGACACAGGGAGAACACACCACACTCCTCACAGACAGTCACCTGGAGGAAACCCACACAGACGCAGGGAGAACACACCACACTCCTCACAGACAGTCACCCGGAGGAAACCCACACAGACACAGGGAGAACACACCACACTCCTCACAGACAGTCACCCAGAGGAAACCCATGCAGACACAGAGAGAACACACCACACTCCTCACAGACAGTCACCCAGAGGAAACCCACACAGACACAGGGAGAACACACCACACTTCTCACAGACAGTCACCCGGAGGAAACCCATGCAGACACAGGGAGAACACACCACACTCCTCACAGACAGTCACCCGGAGGAAACCCACGCAGACACAGAGAGAACACACCACACTCCTCACAGACAGTCACCCAGAGGAAACCCACACAGACACAGGGAGAACACACCACACTTCTCACAGACAGTCACCCGGAGGAAACCCATGCAGACACAGGGAGAACACACCACACTCCTCACAGACAGTCACCCGGAGGAAACCCATGCAGACACAGGGAGAACACACCACACTCCTCACAGACAGTCACCCGGAGGAAACCCACGCAGACACAGGGAGAACACACCACACTCCTCACAGACAGTCACCCAGAGGAAACCCACACAGACACAGGGAGAACACACCACACTTCTCACAGACAGTCACCCGGAGGAAACCCATGCAGACACAGGGAGAACACACCACACTCCTCACAGACAGTCACCCGGAGGAAACCCATGCAGACACAGGGAGAACACTCTCCTTACTGCAAATAGTAAAAGAAACCAAAAGTCCCCCCCCCACCTCCCAAATATTAAAAATGCTATTTGGCACCAGCCACGAAACAGTTCTGTTGATGTGTCCCTCAGTTGGCTTTAATGTGGCCTTCTTGTGGCAAAGAGAGCTCCACTGAAGTGCCTGCAACATGTGGAAATGTGGACCTGCTCTGGGCCAGAATCACTTGGCTGTCTGGGTTATTTTAGTCAGAGGATGTCAGAGGAGCTACAGTCTGCAACTGTACAATGCAGGGGTTTCTAATGAAATGAACAGTGAGTACAATATCACATCTGATTTCTAACTGTGTGTGTGTGTGTGTGTGTGTGTGTTTACAGGCATGCTGAGAGCCAACAAAAACACATGGCTGAGAAGACCCTTTCCAAATGAGCCCACTTCTATCACCCTATACTCCCCCATCAATGGCATCAAAACAGAAAAGAGCCACTTTTCTTTTGCTTCTGTGGTTGTACAAATACAAAATGATGGAGCACTTCCTGACAGGCGAAAAAACAGCGTGTGAGTCTTGGGTCCTGTTCCTGGCTTTCTGTGCAGTGACTGGCCTCGCTTCTTAATAGATTTTCATTTTAACTTTTTACATTTGCCAGTAAATTATAACTGTCAAACTACAGGAAAAAGAAGACAAAAAAAAAAAAACGACAGAATAAACATAGTGCAAATTTAGTAGAGAGTCAGATATAAAAAGCTTAAAAAAGCTCACTGTATAAAGAAAATAAGGATTAACTGCTGAGAATTTTAAGTTGGACAGTATTTTAAAAGTTGGCCTGTTTTTATTCTGCACAAATGGTAGTTTTCAACTGAAACTTTCATTTGAAGGTGCTAAAAGTCGAAAGGAAACATGCCTGCCTTGTAGTCAAAGTCGTAGCTTTTGGTAATATGTTCACTCTAATCGGTATTCAACATTTTGTGAATGTTGATTCTCTGACACAAGTCATTTTAAATAAGTGTGTTAATATCATTTTCATCCTATTGTATTCAGATTCTTTATTTCAGGAGAGAAATGTTTATGTACAAATATGTAAAATAAAAAATAAAACTTTGTTTCATATACCGTGGCCTGAGGTGCGTTTCTGTCACGTGCGTGTGACGCGTCGTCGGGTAACACTCCTCTGTTTGCACAATCTGGGAAAGTATTCAGGCTCCCTGTGTTACACAAAAGAGCCAACTCTCTTTCTTAGTTTTACCTTTCAGCTGGTGTTAATGAAGACTGGAGCCAGGCCACTCGCCGCTGCAATGTGAAAAATTACAAACACACCCACACACACACACACAGGAACCTGATCTAAACTTAATTCACTGAGCTTTAAAAATGATGCAGTAGCAAATCACAAAGACAAGTAGAAGTGCAAGCCACAGATATGTCCCAAATTTTTTTGTGGCACCGACTTTTCATAGCAGATGTTTTCACTTCCTGTTTACTCTTCAGGGACAGCAGGTTGTTGCTGAGTAGCTGGAATATGTTTTGTTTGAGCTGTAGACCGGGAGACGGTCTTGGCCAGTCCAAAACTTTCCACTTGTCCCCACTCAGCTGCTTTGTTTTGCCCATGTGCTCCTACTCTAGTCTTTGCAGAAATGATCAGGTTTGAGAACTGTCCCTTGTAATGGCCGTGTTTATTGTTATTTCAAAAACAGTCTTATTTACAGAGGAGAAAAAGAAGCTCAAATATTAAACTGTAATTAAACAGGGGTAATGTACAGCAGTAAACGATTAATAAATAACTAAACCACTAAATGTTCAGGAAAAGCAGGTCCATGTACCAGGAATAATACGATGCAATTCTTCTTAGTTGAGATTGACATGAATTCATTTGATTCCTACCCTCCTTCAGAAGTTACAGAGTGCAGTTTCCGCAGTGCTGAGCTGAGAGTAGCAACGACAGAGGCTCTGTTGCTAACTGTGCACTTGTATATATTGATTTATTGGCTATAGATACTACTGTTTTGATTATTAAAATATCTTGGCCTTATTTTGACAACATATTTTCATACTTTGCTAATCAACAACAACTTAATTTCAGTCTGAAATCACATCTGGAGAAAACAAAGACACTTTGGTCTAAAAATTTTCAGGTGGGAACGTCACTGAACGTCTCTGGAGCAGCTGTCCATGGTCTTTATATGAGCAATGCCAGGTGAAGGTCAGGGTGGTGTGAAGCCTCTGGCACTGGCCTGTGGAGCAGTGGAGTTCTTTGGGGTGATGAAGCACCTCAGTCATCCAGGACTGATCATCTAAACTCTCAGCTGTTATCTTTCTCTGTGCATCCTTCAACATTCTCATCAGAGGATGACCACTGTGTGGGCACTACACTGGTCTGGACTGTGACGTGAAGACTAGCTGTCGCTACAAACAATCCCAAACAAACTTGATCCGCAAAAAAACAGTAGTTGTTTACTCTTTCAGTTGGAGATCTTTTAGGTTGTTTCCTTTGCTGCACTGGTAATTTTTCTGTCCTCAACCACAGCAGTTTTCCTCAGCTGACATCATCGATACTAATCTGTTTACTCCCCTGACCTCCATTCCAGTGTGGCTGATATCGCTGGTGTAGTGGTCATTCTGAACTAATACCTTCTGTGTAATCTCTTAATCACAGCTGCTGATTACAACAGTTCTGATACAGCGTACGACCATCGGTTATTCCAACACTTCTTCTGAGATGAAGGGTGTTCATACGGTGTCTCCCTGTACTGTAACAGCCTCAAATCATACAGAAAAAGCTTTAAATGGCCGTGAGAATTTGATTGCATTCAGCCACAAGATCAGTGAACTCAGGTACTGAGACTGGGCGATTCCAACAGAACTGAGTGATGCTCAATCACACCACAAAACACTCCACAAACCAGTGATGGGGGGCTTTATCCCCTTTTAATCCGCTCATGGTAATGATCATAGGCTCATGTGCAGCTGCTCCAAAGTACGTCATTCTATTGGGAAACAGTAAAACAATGCAATTAATTAAGGTAATTAAATAATAAGTATTAATCATCTCCAAATGAACACAATCATTAATTTCCTTTTTTAAATGAAACACATCATTTCTTCTCCATTTTTTTGCTTTTAAATGATATTCAGATTAAAAATCATCCCTGTTGTTTTTGAGAGTGTTGTTATGGGATATTAATAATAGCTCTGATGTTTACAAAGCCAGAGTGAGCTTAAGCTTTGGCATTTACTAAGCCCTCCAGCTGGTTTAGTGCTGGAGCTCAACCTCGAACTATAATAATTATTATTTTTATTATTATTTATTTATTTATTTATATAATGCATCCTCCAACAGCTCAGAGCGCTTGACAAATAGTAAAAGAAAATGAAGAAAATGTAATATACATTAAACAGTATAATTCATTTATTATCTGTAACCCTTATCCAATTCAGGTTCACTGTGGGTACGAAGCCTACCCAGAATCACTGGGCTCAATGCGGGAACACACCCTGGAGGGGGCGCCACAGGGTGACACACACTTGCATGTTCACTCACACACTCACACCTACAGACACTTTTGAGTCACCAATCCACCTACCAATGTGTGTTTTTGGACCATGGAAGGAAACCGAAGCACTCGGAGGAAACCCACGCAGACACAGAGAGAACACACCACACTCCTCACAGACAGTCACCCGGAGGAAACCCACACAGACACAGGGAGAACACACCACACTCCTCACAGACAGTCACCCGGAGGAAACCCACACAGACACAGGGAGAACACACCACACTCCTCACAGACAGTCACCCGGAGGAAACCCACACAGACACAGGGAGAACCCACCACACTCCTCACAGACAGTCACCCGGAGGAAACCCACGCAGACGCAGGGAGAACACACCACACTCCTCACAGACAGTCACCCGGAGGAAACCCACGCAGACGCAGGGAGAACACACCACACTCCTCACAGACAGTCACCCGGAGGAAACCCACGCAGACGCAGGGAGAACACACCACACTCCTCACAGACAGTCACCCGGAGGAAACCCACGCAGACACAGGGAGAACACACCACACTCCTCACAGACAGTCACCCGGAGGAAACCCACGCAGACGCAGGGAGAACACACCACACTCCTCACAGACAGTCACCCAGAGCAGGAAATCGAACCCACAACCTCCAGGTCCCTGCAGTTATGTGACTGCAACACTACATGCTGCGCCCAACACTATCATTGTTTTATTTTAAAAAATGGAAGTTAATAATACAACTGAAGCAGATAGACAGTAATAGATATGGAGAATAAGCAATAAGGAAGGAAACAAGAGGCACGCAAAGAGCTAATGGAGGCATATTAAACAAAAAGACTAGAACATGTAGGTTCCACATGGTAGGGTATTGAGATAAATGTAGATTAGTAGTTATATGCATCCCTGCAAAAGGTGAGTTTTGAGAATAGATTTAAAAGTGTTCAGACAGTCTGCAGCCCAGATGTTTTCAAGGAGCTGATTCCACAGGCACAGGGCAGCAGGCGAGAGAGCTCGATCACCTAGAGTCTTGTGATGGGTCTTTGGCATCGTGAGTAAACTAGAGTTTGCTGACTGTAGGGAGCAGGAAGGGTAATGTGGAGTTAAACGTTCAGATATGTGTCCTGGCGCCGCATTGTTTAGGGCTTTATCAGCAACACTTTATGAGTGACTCGGTGTGACACAGGTAACCTGTGTAGGTGTCTGAGTATGGGTGAGATGTGTTGATGCAGGTGGGTGGATGTTAATAGCCAGGCAGCTGCGTGTCACTTTCACTTGTGCAGATGGTGTAACATTAACAGACACTCTTATCTGATCAGCAGACTCAGTAGTGGACCTTTTAAAAATTAAAATAATGGCCATAAGATAATGAAAGATACGATATATCTTATTGTGGCTTAGGGGGATTCCTTCCTGTTCTTGACCTAGCTACAATAGCTGCAACCTATCAACAAACACATCTCAAAAAACTCAACCCAGTCTAAAAAATGAAGTCATTGTATGTTGCACAGTCCTTTAGCATTGCTCATCACTCACTTCGCTCACACCCTAAACCTGATTTCAAAGCTTGGTGGGAAATATATCTGTTAAGCCTAGACCTTGGCAGAACATACCTTCTGGCCAACGGAAGTGTCTGGAATTCTGGGCGAAGGAAATTAGATGGGTCGGCTACTACCGTTCGTGCCCCACGTAGATTTGAGATTTGAACTGCACTGAAAGATTTCTGTAACACGCCTGAGCTCAGATATCATTTCTTCTGCTTTCCTCACATTCTCAGTGAGATTATTAAAGTCATACCTGTAAAAATAATGCTATTTCTCAGTGATGGTTGGATGTACCAGGATCTTTATATGACACATTTTAAACTGCTGTATCTTCTGTTGCCATTCATTTGTGCACAAAGTAACAGGAATGGGTGAGCTCACACACCCCTGGGAGCGTCAGTATGAATAAGTTCAGCATCAGAAACCACGCTGTTAACCTTCACACATCGGGATCGATCAGTCAGAAAAGAAAAACTCTGCTTGATTATCAATGACTGTTCATTTGTTTCATTTTATCCAGTAATAGATTGCGCAACAAGCCAAACTAAAATCAATTAACCGCAGATGTGCATAAGCTCTGGCATCTGCTAAACGCTACAGTACCAGAATGAGTAATCAGATTAATTGTTTCCAGACACAGGGAGAACACACTACACTCCTCACAGACCTGAAGAGAGGATCCCACCCAGGACCCCGGGACCCTGCAGCTGTCACAGCCACACCACCACAGCGCTGCCCACAGAACAATTCATTTTCCAAGTTTAACTCCAAGCAATTAAAGGCCATTCAAGGCTCAAATTCTGCTTCCTTTCCACTTTCTGTGTTTGGGGATGATCATCGCTGCTGGACTTTGTAATTCCCCTCCTCTGAATTCTCTCTATCTCCGCTATCATCAACCACAACGAGACCCACAAAGTGTCAGTCAGAATCTACAGCCCTGAACAATCATTACTCATTTTCTCTGTGTTCCACATCTAAATTTAGATGTGGTTAAATTCATGAGTCACTCTGTGAGTTTGAGGAACCAAGTTGACCACAGATACACACACTATGTTGTTGTCAAACTCAGTCCTACTTAAATGACATTGAAAAAAAAAATAGTTCAGCCTCTGTGGGATAATTACTGAGCTGTTAATTAAAGTGAAACTGGTGAAAGGGTCCAGACAGTGCCCCCAGCTCTGAGACTGTGAGGCCACTTTTCTCAGTTTGACATCATCACCTCGTATCAGCGATGAGTCCAGTTCACGTGGACATCCCCTAAAACACTAGAAAATAATAGTGAACCCTGCAACACGGTGTTTGTAAATGATTACATTTCTCCTCCAAGCGTGCTGAGCTTTTTTGAATTGCAGATTGTTGAATCCATTCAGCACATTGTTCAGTGAAATCAAATTCTCACATCTATGTTCTAGCAACTAATGTAAAGCTGTCTTGAGTAGAGACTGTCGCAAACTCTAAACACAGTCCCCAAGCCCCTAGAGCTGCACCGATGTGAAGTTACCTGCAGCACCACTGAAGTTCAACACAAAATAAAGCCTTTTATACTCACATTTTGTCACATGACCAGGTCCTGCAGGTATTATGGGACACTGGACATATTGTAGCTGCGGTAATCTTGGTTTAAGTTAATATACTTTAAACGGACCTTCTGTGTTCCACTGTAATGCAAAAGTGTTACTTATAATCACTGTTGACTCTGTGTGATGTCATGTGCAGGGCTTGGTCATGTGATCTGTCAGCTGACGTACATGTGACTATAGAAACCTCGGTATATCACACTGAAAATGGCCACCAGTGACTGCAACGTTCATGTAGCATTCTTCCATCGTTTTAACCATAACACTTTTATGAATGTAATTTCAGTGATCACACAATCACAAGTATTTTCAGTGGTGATCATGTCTGGACTTCAAAAGTGACTTATTTATACAAAAGATATATAGGAGGGACATTTTACAATTAAAGTCCAAGGATAAAAACAAACCAACAAACACTTTACAACTACTTTTAATAATAATATTTTTGTGTTTTAAGTTTGTTCTGACAACAAAACATTGCTTAAAATAACAGATTTATTTAATTTTTACATTTTTAGGTTTATAGAGGATGGATTATTGCAGGCGGGGCCTTTATTTAAAACAGTTTTAAGGGCATTGAACCCAACAAATTATACTTAGGACTTTGTAGATTCATGTCCGTGTTATTATTCAGGACTGTGCGAATTTCAGAGACCACCCCTTATTTGTTTCTTTTCTACTTAGTCTTTAGTGTTTAATCCACTGTCCACCCTCTGCCTTCACCCACGTCCTGCTCTATTTGTCAGTCTCGGGAGGTCGCTTGCACTTTCCAATATTTACAGACTGAGGGGCGGCCGGTTTACTGTTCTGAGAGCTTCTTTAGCTTCTTTACCTGCAAACAAAAGTCTTTCTTATGTCTCCCCTTATAAACAACTTCTCAAAATGAAGATGGCAAACTTTGAATATCACTTTCAGAATTACAGAGCAACCGAGCAAAACTCCACCTGTAATCACAGTAATTCCGGTGGTATAAATTAAGTGTTTATAAAATTTCCCACCAAGCAGCCTACCATGAGACCCCAGAACTTCCCAAACACATAAACACATCTGTGCCACAAGAAATGTCTCACTTTCATAAAAGAAGAGCCAGGCTTGGATGCAGGGATTTGGCTCAACTTTGGTCGATGTTCTCACAGCGGAATGCAATCAAATCCTCACTGCTCCAATAGTGATTAAGAAGCTTGTGTTCCTTCAAACTGGATCTCTCGCCTGAGGCCCAGACCTGAGCGGTGCTGGATGAGTTTGGGAATATTCAGGCTCGGAGAAACTGAAAGCGCCGTGTCTCGGACTGAACTCTGAAGATGTGGAACTTGTCAAAAACTGAAAGTAAGAATGGACGCTGGAACAATGGCAGAGGGTGGAGTCACTGGACACATAGACCACTGCTGCTGCTGCGCTGTCTGAGCGTCAGTGAGGAACCAGTCAAGAAACTGGTTTAGCAGAAGGTCATCGTGAGCGTGCTGGCGGCTTCTGCCTCATGATGAAAGCTGTAGAAATTCCATTGATGCTCATCCTGAGAATTAACAGAAGAAAGAATTTACCACTTATAAAAGGGGCATTTTATAATTAAAAGTTCCAGAGCAAATAGATAAATATCATATTCTGGAATATTTTGTTTGGAGTTTTTTTTTTCCTTTTGGAACATTTTTTTTTTAAACTTTAACTGATAATCTATACTTTGATGTTTATAAAATTAAATAATTAACTGCAATGTGAAGAAACTCCAAATATTTGCTGATTAAACTGAATAATTCATAAATAAATACTTAATCATTGTAGTAATTCCTAAATATCACGAGGTAAATGTAAAACCAAATGAGCAAAGGTCAAAAATGTTTATTTGTTGGTTGGGGTTTTCCTTTAAAATAAAAGTAAATACCATAATAAATAATATGTACACATTTACATGAGTTTAACATGAGCTCTAAAAGAGGGTCAGCAGCACTTTGAGGGCTTAATGATGACATTATGATAAGGATTCTACAATGAGGACATAATTAGAACAGAACATGGCACACAGTAAATTCAACAGTGTTACATCAACACTATTAGTGTAATGACTAAACACTCTGAATGGTAAGTTAACACTAGTAGTGCTGATTGAAACACTGGTGAATTTGCTGTGCAGTTGTAATAAAGTGAAACATCTTAGGGACCCTCCAGAGTCCTCAGAAACTACAACTTTTAGATGAAAAAATATTACCAAAGAACCCCATCTCACCATGAACTTCAGTGGTGGAAGCATTTCTGGGAATTTTCGAAATGATTTGATGAATTCTTAGGAAAGGTAAAGTCAAACGTTGCCAAAATCATGGTAAGATATGTTAGTGTTTATAAATGTAATGTAATTTATAGTTAGTGAAAGGTAGTTTGGTCCCATTTCCATGTTGGTTGGTTCTCCATGTTGATGAGTGGCTGTGTGAATGGGAGTGACTGAGTGAGAGGTTGTTTAACTGTCCACAGGTGTGAGTGACTGGGGGAGTGTGAGAAACAGGGTGAGTGTGAGAAACTATCCACAGGTGTGAGAAACAGGGTGAGTGTGAGAAACTATTCACAGGTGTGAGAAACAGGGTGAGTGTGAGAAACTATTCACAGGTGTGAGAAACAGGGTGAGTGTGAGAAACTATCCACAGGTGTGAGAAACAGAGTGAGTGTGAGAAACTATCCACAGGTGTGAGAAACAGGGTGAGTGTGAGAAACTATCCACAGGTGTGAGAAACAGGGTGAGTGTGAGAAACTATCCACAGGTGTGAGAAACAGGGTGAGTGTGAGAAACTATCCACAGGTGTGAGAAACAGAGTGAGTGTGAGAAACTATCCACAGGTGTGAGAAACAGGGTGAGTGTGAGAAACTATTCACAGGTGTGAGAAACAGGGTGAGTGTGAGAAACTATCCACAGGTGTGAGTGACTGGGGGAGTGTGAGAAACTATCCACAGGTGTGAGAAACAGGGTGAGTGTGAGAAACTATCCACAGGTGTGAGAAACAGAGTGAGTGTGAGAAACTATCCACAGGTGTGAGAAACAGAGTGAGTGTGAGAAACTATCCACAGGTGTGAGTGACTGGGGGAGTGTGAGAAACTATCCACAGGTGTGAGAAACAGGGTGAGTGTGAGAAACTATCCACAGGTGTGAGAAACAGGGTGAGTGTGAGAAACTATTCACAGGTGTGAGTGACTGGGGGAGTGTGAGAAACTATCCACAGGTGTGAGAAACAGGGTGAGTGTGAGAAACTATCCACAGGTGTGAGAAACAGGGTGAGAGTGAGAAACTATCCACAGGTGTGAGAAACAGGGTGAGTGTGAGAAACTATCCACAGGTGTGAGAAACAGGGTGAGTGTGAGAAACTATCCACAGGTGTGAGAAACAGGGTGAGAGTGAGAAACTATCCACAGGTGTGAGAAACAGGGTGAGAGTGAGAAACTGTCCACAGGTGTGAGAAACAGGGTGAGTGTGAGAAACTATCCACAGGTGTGAGAAACAGAGTGAGTGTGAGAAACTATCCACAGGTGTGAGAAACAGGGTGAGAGTGAGAAACTATCCACAGGTGTGAGAAACAGGGTGAGTGTGAGAAACTATCCACAGGTGTGAGAAACAGAGTGAGTGTGAGAAACTATCCACAGGTGTGAGAAACAGAGTGAGTGTGAGAAACTATCCACAGGTGTGAGTGACTGGGGGAGTGTGAGAAACTATCCACAGGTGTGAGAAACAGGGTGAGTGTGAGAAACTATTCACAGGTGTGAGAAACAGGGTGAGTGTGAGAAATTATCCACAGGTGTGAGTGACTGGGGGAGTGCGAGAAACTATCCACAGGTGTGAGAAACAGAGTGAGTGTGAGAAACTATCCACAGGTGTGAGAAACAGGGTGAGTGTGAGAAACTATCCACAGGTGTGAGAAACAGGGTGAGTGTGAGAAACTATCCACAGGTGTGAGAAACAGGGTGAGTGTGAGAAACTATTCACAGGTGTGAGAAACAGGGTGAGTGTGAGAAACTATCCACAGGTGTGAGAAACAGAGTGAGTGTGAGAAACTATCCACAGGTGTGAGAAACAGGGTGAGTGTGAGAAACTATCCACAGGTGTGAGAAACAGGGTGAGTGTGAGAAACTATCCACAGGTGTGAGAAACAGGGTGAGTGTGAGAAACTATCCACAGGTGTGAGAAACAGAGTGAGTGTGAGAAACTATCCACAGGTGTGAGAAACAGGGTGAGTGTGAGAAACTATTCACAGGTGTGAGAAACAGGGTGAGTGTGAGAAACTATCCACAGGTGTGAGTGACTGGGGGAGTGTGAGAAACTATCCACAGGTGTGAGAAACAGGGTGAGTGTGAGAAACTATCCACAGGTGTGAGAAACAGAGTGAGTGTGAGAAACTATCCACAGGTGTGAGAAACAGAGTGAGTGTGAGAAACTATCCACAGGTGTGAGTGACTGGGGGAGTGTGAGAAACTATCCACAGGTGTGAGAAACAGGGTGAGTGTGAGAAACTATCCACAGGTGTGAGAAACAGGGTGAGTGTGAGAAACTATTCACAGGTGTGAGTGACTGGGGGAGTGTGAGAAACTATCCACAGGTGTGAGAAACAGGGTGAGTGTGAGAAACTATCCACAGGTGTGAGAAACAGGGTGAGAGTGAGAAACTATCCACAGGTGTGAGAAACAGGGTGAGTGTGAGAAACTATCCACAGGTGTGAGAAACAGGGTGAGTGTGAGAAACTATCCACAGGTGTGAGAAACAGGGTGAGAGTGAGAAACTATCCACAGGTGTGAGAAACAGGGTGAGAGTGAGAAACTATCCACAGGTGTGAGAAACAGGGTGAGTGTGAGAAACTATCCACAGGTGTGAGAAACAGAGTGAGTGTGAGAAACTATCCACAGGTGTGAGAAACAGAGTGAGTGTGAGAAACTATCCACAGGTGTGAGTGACTGGGGGAGTGTGAGAAACTATCCACAGGTGTGAGAAACAGGGTGAGTGTGAGAAACTATTCACAGGTGTGAGAAACAGGGTGAGTGTGAGAAACTATCCACAGGTGTGAGTGACTGGGGGAGTGCGAGAAACTATCCACAGGTGTGAGAAACAGGGTGAGTGTGAGAAACAGGGTGAGAGTGAGAAACTATCCACAGGTGTGAGAAACAGGGTGAGTGTGAGAAACTATCCACAGGTGTGAGAAACAGAGTGAGTGTGAGAAACTATCCACAGGTGTGAGAAACAGGGTGAGTGTGAGAAACTATCCACAGGTGTGAGTGACTGGAGGAGTGTGAGAAACTATCCACAGGTGTGAGAAACAGGGTGAGTGTGAGAAACTATCCACAGGTGTGAGAAACAGGGTGAGTGTGAGAAACTATCCACAGGTGTGAGAAACAGGGTGAGTGTGAGAAACTATCCACAGGTGTGAGAAACAGGGTGAGTGTGAGAAACTATCCACAGGTGTGAGAAACAGGGTGAGTGTGAGAAACTATCCACAGGTGTGAGAAACAGGGTGAGAGTGAGAAACTATCCACAGGTGTGAGAAACAGGGTGAGTGTGAGAAACTATCCACAGGTGTGAGAAACAGAGTGAGTGTGAGAAACTATCCACAGGTGTGAGAAACAGGGTGAGTGTGAGAAACTGTCCACAGGTGTGAGTGACTGGGGGAGTGTGAGAAACTATCCACAGGTGTGAGAAACAGGGTGAGTGTGAGAAACTATCCACAGGTGTGAGAAACAGAGTGAGTGTGAGAAACTATCCACAGGTGTGAGAAACAGAGTGAGTGTGAGAAACTATCCACAGGTGTGAGTGACTGGGGGAGTGTGAGAAACTATCCACAGGTGTGAGAAACAGAGTGAGTGTGAGAAACTATCCACAGGTGTGAGAAACAGGGTGAGTGTGAGAAACTATCCACAGGTGTGAGAAACAGAGTGAGTGTGAGAAACTATCCACAGGTGTGAGAAACAGAGTGAGTGTGAGAAACTATCCACAGGTGTGAGTGACTGGGGGAGTGTGAGAAACTATCCACAGGTGTGAGAAACAGGGTGAGTGTGAGAAACTATTCACAGGTGTGAGAAACAGGGTGAGTGTGAGAAACTATCCACAGGTGTGAGTGACTGGGGGAGTGCGAGAAACTATCCACAGGTGTGAGAAACAGAGTGAGTGTGAGAAACTATCCACAGGTGTGAGAAACAGGGTGAGTGTGAGAAACTATCCACAGGTGTGAGAAACAGGGTGAGTGTGAGAAACTATCCACAGGTGTGAGAAACAGGGTGAGTGTGAGAAACTATTCACAGGTGTGAGAAACAGGGTGAGTGTGAGAAACTATCCACAGGTGTGAGAAACAGAGTGAGTGTGAGAAACTATCCACAGGTGTGAGAAACAGGGTGAGTGTGAGAAACTATCCACAGGTGTGAGAAACAGGGTGAGTGTGAGAAACTATCCACAGGTGTGAGAAACAGGGTGAGTGTGAGAAACTATCCACAGGTGTGAGAAACAGAGTGAGTGTGAGAAACTATCCACAGGTGTGAGAAACAGGGTGAGTGTGAGAAACTATTCACAGGTGTGAGAAACAGGGTGAGTGTGAGAAACTATCCACAGGTGTGAGTGACTGGGGGAGTGTGAGAAACTATCCACAGGTGTGAGAAACAGGGTGAGTGTGAGAAACTATCCACAGGTGTGAGAAACAGAGTGAGTGTGAGAAACTATCCACAGGTGTGAGAAACAGAGTGAGTGTGAGAAACTATCCACAGGTGTGAGTGACTGGGGGAGTGTGAGAAACTATCCACAGGTGTGAGAAACAGGGTGAGTGTGAGAAACTATCCACAGGTGTGAGAAACAGGGTGAGTGTGAGAAACTATTCACAGGTGTGAGTGACTGGGGGAGTGTGAGAAACTATCCACAGGTGTGAGAAACAGGGTGAGTGTGAGAAACTATCCACAGGTGTGAGAAACAGGGTGAGAGTGAGAAACTATCCACAGGTGTGAGAAACAGGGTGAGTGTGAGAAACTATCCACAGGTGTGAGAAACAGGGTGAGTGTGAGAAACTATCCACAGGTGTGAGAAACAGGGTGAGAGTGAGAAACTATCCACAGGTGTGAGAAACAGGGTGAGAGTGAGAAACTATCCACAGGTGTGAGAAACAGGGTGAGTGTGAGAAACTATCCACAGGTGTGAGAAACAGAGTGAGTGTGAGAAACTATCCACAGGTGTGAGAAACAGAGTGAGTGTGAGAAACTATCCACAGGTGTGAGTGACTGGGGGAGTGTGAGAAACTATCCACAGGTGTGAGAAACAGGGTGAGTGTGAGAAACTATTCACAGGTGTGAGAAACAGGGTGAGTGTGAGAAACTATCCACAGGTGTGAGTGACTGGGGGAGTGCGAGAAACTATCCACAGGTGTGAGAAACAGGGTGAGTGTGAGAAACAGGGTGAGAGTGAGAAACTATCCACAGGTGTGAGAAACAGGGTGAGTGTGAGAAACTATCCACAGGTGTGAGAAACAGAGTGAGTGTGAGAAACTATCCACAGGTGTGAGAAACAGGGTGAGTGTGAGAAACTATCCACAGGTGTGAGTGACTGGAGGAGTGTGAGAAACTATCCACAGGTGTGAGAAACAGGGTGAGTGTGAGAAACTATCCACAGGTGTGAGAAACAGGGTGAGTGTGAGAAACTATCCACAGGTGTGAGAAACAGGGTGAGTGTGAGAAACTATCCACAGGTGTGAGAAACAGGGTGAGTGTGAGAAACTATCCACAGGTGTGAGAAACAGGGTGAGTGTGAGAAACTATCCACAGGTGTGAGAAACAGGGTGAGAGTGAGAAACTATCCACAGGTGTGAGAAACAGGGTGAGTGTGAGAAACTATCCACAGGTGTGAGAAACAGAGTGAGTGTGAGAAACTATCCACAGGTGTGAGAAACAGGGTGAGTGTGAGAAACTGTCCACAGGTGTGAGTGACTGGGGGAGTGTGAGAAACTATCCACAGGTGTGAGAAACAGGGTGAGTGTGAGAAACTATCCACAGGTGTGAGAAACAGAGTGAGTGTGAGAAACTATCCACAGGTGTGAGAAACAGAGTGAGTGTGAGAAACTATCCACAGGTGTGAGTGACTGGGGGAGTGTGAGAAACTATCCACAGGTGTGAGAAACAGGGTGAGTGTGAGAAACTATCCACAGGTGTGAGAAACAGGGTGAGTGTGAGAAACTATTCACAGGTGTGAGTGACTGGGGGAGTGTGAGAAACTATCCACAGGTGTGAGAAACAGGGTGAGTGTGAGAAACTATCCACAAGTGTGAGAAACAGGGTGAGAGTGAGAAACTATCCACAGGTGTGAGAAACAGGGTGAGTGTGAGAAACTATCCAGAGGTGTGAGAAACAGGGTGAGTGTGAGAAACTATCCACAGGTGTGAGAAACAGGGTGAGAGTGAGAAACTATCCACAGGTGTGAGAAACAGGGTGAGAGTGAGAAACTATCCACAGGTGTGAGAAACAGGGTGAGTGTGAGAAACTATCCACAGGTGTGAGAAACAGAGTGAGTGTGAGAAACTAGCCACAGGTGTGAGAAACAGAGTGAGTGTGAGAAACTATCCACAGGTGTGAGTGACTGGGGGAGTGTGAGAAACTATCCACAGGTGTGAGAAACAGGGTGAGTGTGAGAAACTATTCACAGGTGTGAGAAACAGGGTGAGTGTGAGAAACTATCCACAGGTGTGAGTGACTGGGGGAGTGCGAGAAACTATCCACAGGTGTGAGAAACAGGGTGAGTGTGAGAAACAGGGTGAGAGTGAGAAACTATCCACAGGTGTGAGAAACAGGGTGAGTGTGAGAAACTATCCACAGGTGTGAGAAACAGAGTGAGTGTGAGAAACTATCCACAGGTGTGAGAAACAGGGTGAGTGTGAGAAACTATCCACAGGTGTGAGTGACTGGAGGAGTGTGAGAAACTATCCACAGGTGTGAGAAACAGGGTGAGTGTGAGAAACTATCCACAGGTGTGAGAAACAGGGTGAGTGTGAGAAACTATCCACAGGTGTGAGAAACAGGGTGAGTGTGAGAAACTATCCACAGGTGTGAGAAACAGGGTGAGTGTGAGAAACTATCCACAGGTGTGAGAAACAGGGTGAGTGTGAGAAACTATCCACAGGTGTGAGAAACAGGGTGAGAGTGAGAAACTATCCACAGGTGTGAGAAACAGGGTGAGTGTGAGAAACTATCCACAGGTGTGAGAAACAGGGTGAGTGTGAGAAACTATTCACAGGTGTGAGAAACAGGGTGAGTGTGAGAAACTATCCACAGGTGTGAGAAACAGAGTGAGTGTGAGAAACTATCCACAGGTGTGAGAAACAGGGTGAGTGTGAGAAACTATCCACAGGTGTGAGAAACAGGGTGAGTGTGAGAAACTATCCACAGGTGTGAGAAACAGGGTGAGTGTGAGAAACTATCCACAGGTGTGAGAAACAGAGTGAGTGTGAGAAACTATCCACAGGTGTGAGAAACAGGGTGAGTGTGAGAAACTATTCACAGGTGTGAGAAACAGGGTGAGTGTGAGAAACTATCCACAGGTGTGAGTGACTGGGGGAGTGTGAGAAACTATCCACAGGTGTGAGAAACAGGGTGAGTGTGAGAAACTATCCACAGGTGTGAGAAACAGAGTGAGTGTGAGAAACTATCCACAGGTGTGAGAAACAGAGTGAGTGTGAGAAACTATCCACAGGTGTGAGTGACTGGGGGAGTGTGAGAAACTATCCACAGGTGTGAGAAACAGGGTGAGTGTGAGAAACTATCCACAGGTGTGAGAAACAGGGTGAGTGTGAGAAACTATCCACAGGTGTGAGTGACTGGGGGAGTGTGAGAAACTATCCACAGGTGTGAGAAACAGGGTGAGAGTGAGAAACTATCCACAGGTGTGAGAAACAGGGTGAGTGTGAGAAACTATCCACAGGTGTGAGAAACAGAGTGAGTGTGAGAAACTATCCACAGGTGTGAGAAACAGGGTGAGTGTGAGAAACTATCCACAGGTGTGAGTGACTGGGGGAGTGTGAGAAACTATCCACAGGTGTGAGAAACAGGGTGAGAGTGAGAAACTATCCACAGGTGTGAGAAACAGGGTGAGTGTGAGAAACTATCCACAGGTGTGAGAAACAGAGTGAGTGTGAGAAACTATCCACAGGTGTGAGAAACAGAGTGAGTGTGAGAAACTATCCACAGGTGTGAGTGACTGGGGGAGTGTGAGAAACTATCCACAGGTGTGAGAAACAGGGTGAGTGTGAGAAACTATTCACAGGTGTGAGAAACAGGGTGAGTGTGAGAAACTATCCACAGGTGTGAGTGACTGGGGGAGTGCGAGAAACTATCCACAGGTGTGAGAAACAGGGTGAGTGTGAGAAACAGGGTGAGAGTGAGAAACTATCCACAGGTGTGAGAAACAGGGTGAGTGTGAGAAACTATCCACAGGTGTGAGAAACAGAGTGAGTGTGAGAAACTATCCACAGGTGTGAGAAACAGGGTGAGTGTGAGAAACTATCCACAGGTGTGAGTGACTGGAGGAGTGTGAGAAACTATCCACAGGTGTGAGAAACAGGGTGAGTGTGAGAAACTATCCACAGGTGTGAGAAACAGGGTGAGTGTGAGAAACTATCCACAGGTGTGAGAAACAGGGTGAGTGTGAGAAACTATCCACAGGTGTGAGAAACAGGGTGAGTGTGAGAAACTATCCACAGGTGTGAGAAACAGGGTGAGTGTGAGAAACTATCCACAGGTGTGAGAAACAGGGTGAGAGTGAGAAACTATCCACAGGTGTGAGAAACAGGGTGAGTGTGAGAAACTATCCACAGGTGTGAGAAACAGAGTGAGTGTGAGAAACTATCCACAGGTGTGAGAAACAGGGTGAGTGTGAGAAACTGTCCACAGGTGTGAGTGACTGGGGGAGTGTGAGAAACTATCCACAGGTGTGAGAAACAGGGTGAGTGTGAGAAACTATCCACAGGTGTGAGAAACAGAGTGAGTGTGAGAAACTATCCACAGGTGTGAGAAACAGAGTGAGTGTGAGAAACTATCCACAGGTGTGAGTGACTGGGGGAGTGTGAGAAACTATCCACAGGTGTGAGAAACAGAGTGAGTGTGAGAAACTATCCACAGGTGTGAGAAACAGGGTGAGTGTGAGAAACTATCCACAGGTGTGAGAAACAGAGTGAGTGTGAGAAACTATCCACAGGTGTGAGAAACAGAGTGAGTGTGAGAAACTATCCACAGGTGTGAGTGACTGGGGGAGTGTGAGAAACTATCCACAGGTGTGAGAAACAGGGTGAGTGTGAGAAACTATTCACAGGTGTGAGAAACAGGGTGAGTGTGAGAAACTATCCACAGGTGTGAGTGACTGGGGGAGTGCGAGAAACTATCCACAGGTGTGAGAAACAGAGTGAGTGTGAGAAACTATCCACAGGTGTGAGAAACAGGGTGAGTGTGAGAAACTATCCACAGGTGTGAGAAACAGGGTGAGTGTGAGAAACTATCCACAGGTGTGAGAAACAGGATGAGTGTGAGAAACTATTCACAGGTGTGAGAAACAGGGTGAGTGTGAGAAACTATCCACAGGTGTGAGAAACAGAGTGAGTGTGAGAAACTATCCACAGGTGTGAGAAACAGGGTGAGTGTGAGAAACTATCCACAGGTGTGAGAAACAGGGTGAGTGTGAGAAACTATCCACAGGTGTGAGAAACAGGGTGAGTGTGAGAAACTATCCACAGGTGTGAGAAACAGAGTGAGTGTGAGAAACTATCCACAGGTGTGAGAAACAGGGTGAGTGTGAGAAACTATTCACAGGTGTGAGAAACAGGGTGAGTGTGAGAAACTATCCACAGGTGTGAGTGACTGGGGGAGTGTGAGAAACTATCCACAGGTGTGAGAAACAGGGTGAGTGTGAGAAACTATCCACAGGTGTGAGAAACAGAGTGAGTGTGAGAAACTATCCACAGGTGTGAGAAACAGAGTGAGTGTGAGAAACTATCCACAGGTGTGAGTGACTGGGGGAGTGTGAGAAACTATCCACAGGTGTGAGAAACAGGGTGAGTGTGAGAAACTATCCACAGGTGTGAGAAACAGGGTGAGTGTGAGAAACTATTCACAGGTGTGAGTGACTGGGGGAGTGTGAGAAACTATCCACAGGTGTGAGAAACAGGGTGAGTGTGAGAAACTATCCACAGGTGTGAGAAACAGGGTGAGAGTGAGAAACTATCCACAGGTGTGAGAAACAGGGTGAGTGTGAGAAACTATCCACAGGTGTGAGAAACAGGGTGAGTGTGAGAAACTATCCACAGGTGTGAGAAACAGGGTGAGAGTGAGAAACTATCCACAGGTGTGAGAAACAGGGTGAGAGTGAGAAACTATCCACAGGTGTGAGAAACAGGGTGAGTGTGAGAAACTATCCACAGGTGTGAGAAACAGAGTGAGTGTGAGAAACTATCCACAGGTGTGAGAAACAGAGTGAGTGTGAGAAACTATCCACAGGTGTGAGTGACTGGGGGAGTGTGAGAAACTATCCACAGGTGTGAGAAACAGGGTGAGTGTGAGAAACTATTCACAGGTGTGAGAAACAGGGTGAGTGTGAGAAACTATCCACAGGTGTGAGTGACTGGGGGAGTGCGAGAAACTATCCACAGGTGTGAGAAACAGGGTGAGTGTGAGAAACAGGGTGAGAGTGAGAAACTATCCACAGGTGTGAGAAACAGGGTGAGTGTGAGAAACTATCCACAGGTGTGAGAAACAGAGTGAGTGTGAGAAACTATCCACAGGTGTGAGAAACAGGGTGAGTGTGAGAAACTATCCACAGGTGTGAGTGACTGGAGGAGTGTGAGAAACTATCCACAGGTGTGAGAAACAGGGTGAGTGTGAGAAACTATCCACAGGTGTGAGAAACAGGGTGAGTGTGAGAAACTATCCACAGGTGTGAGAAACAGGGTGAGTGTGAGAAACTATCCACAGGTGTGAGAAACAGGGTGAGTGTGAGAAACTATCCACAGGTGTGAGAAACAGGGTGAGTGTGAGAAACTATCCACAGGTGTGAGAAACAGGGTGAGAGTGAGAAACTATCCACAGGTGTGAGAAACAGGGTGAGTGTGAGAAACTATCCACAGGTGTGAGAAACAGAGTGAGTGTGAGAAACTATCCACAGGTGTGAGAAACAGGGTGAGTGTGAGAAACTGTCCACAGGTGTGAGTGACTGGGGGAGTGTGAGAAACTATCCACAGGTGTGAGAAACAGGGTGAGTGTGAGAAACTATCCACAGGTGTGAGAAACAGAGTGAGTGTGAGAAACTATCCACAGGTGTGAGAAACAGAGTGAGTGTGAGAAACTATCCACAGGTGTGAGTGACTGGGGGAGTGTGAGAAACTATCCACAGGTGTGAGAAACAGGGTGAGTGTGAGAAACTATCCACAGGTGTGAGAAACAGGGTGAGTGTGAGAAACTATTCACAGGTGTGAGTGACTGGGGGAGTGTGAGAAACTATCCACAGGTGTGAGAAACAGGGTGAGTGTGAGAAACTATCCACAAGTGTGAGAAACAGGGTGAGAGTGAGAAACTATCCACAGGTGTGAGAAACAGGGTGAGTGTGAGAAACTATCCAGAGGTGTGAGAAACAGGGTGAGTGTGAGAAACTATCCACAGGTGTGAGAAACAGGGTGAGAGTGAGAAACTATCCACAGGTGTGAGAAACAGGGTGAGAGTGAGAAACTATCCACAGGTGTGAGAAACAGGGTGAGTGTGAGAAACTATCCACAGGTGTGAGAAACAGAGTGAGTGTGAGAAACTAGCCACAGGTGTGAGAAACAGAGTGAGTGTGAGAAACTATCCACAGGTGTGAGTGACTGGGGGAGTGTGAGAAACTATCCACAGGTGTGAGAAACAGGGTGAGTGTGAGAAACTATTCACAGGTGTGAGAAACAGGGTGAGTGTGAGAAACTATCCACAGGTGTGAGTGACTGGGGGAGTGCGAGAAACTATCCACAGGTGTGAGAAACAGGGTGAGTGTGAGAAACAGGGTGAGAGTGAGAAACTATCCACAGGTGTGAGAAACAGGGTGAGTGTGAGAAACTATCCACAGGTGTGAGAAACAGAGTGAGTGTGAGAAACTATCCACAGGTGTGAGAAACAGGGTTAGTGTGAGAAACTATCCACAGGTGTGAGTGACTGGAGGAGTGTGAGAAACTATCCACAGGTGTGAGAAACAGGGTGAGTGTGAGAAACTATCCACAGGTGTGAGAAACAGGGTGAGTGTGAGAAACTATCCACAGGTGTGAGAAACAGGGTGAGTGTGAGAAACTATCCACAGGTGTGAGAAACAGGGTGAGTGTGAGAAACTATCCACAGGTGTGAGAAACAGGGTGAGTGTGAGAAACTATCCACAGGTGTGAGAAACAGGGTGAGAGTGAGAAACTATCCACAGGTGTGAGAAACAGGGTGAGTGTGAGAAACTATCCACAGGTGTGAGAAACAGGGTGAGTGTGAGAAACTATTCACAGGTGTGAGAAACAGGGTGAGTGTGAGAAACTATCCACAGGTGTGAGAAACAGAGTGAGTGTGAGAAACTATCCACAGGTGTGAGAAACAGGGTGAGTGTGAGAAACTATCCACAGGTGTGAGAAACAGGGTGAGTGTGAGAAACTATCCACAGGTGTGAGAAACAGGGTGAGTGTGAGAAACTATCCACAGGTGTGAGAAACAGAGTGAGTGTGAGAAACTATCCACAGGTGTGAGAAACAGGGTGAGTGTGAGAAACTATTCACAGGTGTGAGAAACAGGGTGAGTGTGAGAAACTATCCACAGGTGTGAGTGACTGGGGGAGTGTGAGAAACTATCCACAGGTGTGAGAAACAGGGTGAGTGTGAGAAACTATCCACAGGTGTGAGAAACAGAGTGAGTGTGAGAAACTATCCACAGGTGTGAGAAACAGAGTGAGTGTGAGAAACTATCCACAGGTGTGAGTGACTGGGGGAGTGTGAGAAACTATCCACAGGTGTGAGAAACAGGGTGAGTGTGAGAAACTATCCACAGGTGTGAGAAACAGGGTGAGTGTGAGAAACTATCCACAGGTGTGAGTGACTGGGGGAGTGTGAGAAACTATCCACAGGTGTGAGAAACAGGGTGAGAGTGAGAAACTATCCACAGGTGTGAGAAACAGGGTGAGTGTGAGAAACTATCCACAGGTGTGAGAAACAGAGTGAGTGTGAGAAACTATCCACAGGTGTGAGAAACAGGGTGAGTGTGAGAAACTATCCACAGGTGTGAGTGACTGGGGGAGTGTGAGAAACTATCCACAGGTGTGAGAAACAGGGTGAGAGTGAGAAACTATCCACAGGTGTGAGAAACAGGGTGAGTGTGAGAAACTATCCACAGGTGTGAGAAACAGAGTGAGTGTGAGAAACTATCCACAGGTGTGAGAAACAGAGTGAGTGTGAGAAACTATCCACAGGTGTGAGTGACTGGGGGAGTGTGAGAAACTATCCACAGGTGTGAGAAACAGGGTGAGTGTGAGAAACTATTCACAGGTGTGAGAAACAGGGTGAGTGTGAGAAACTATCCACAGGTGTGAGTGACTGGGGGAGTGCGAGAAACTATCCACAGGTGTGAGAAACAGGGTGAGTGTGAGAAACAGGGTGAGAGTGAGAAACTATCCACAGGTGTGAGAAACAGGGTGAGTGTGAGAAACTATCCACAGGTGTGAGAAACAGAGTGAGTGTGAGAAACTATCCACAGGTGTGAGAAACAGGGTGAGTGTGAGAAACTATCCACAGGTGTGAGTGACTGGAGGAGTGTGAGAAACTATCCACAGGTGTGAGAAACAGGGTGAGTGTGAGAAACTATCCACAGGTGTGAGAAACAGGGTGAGTGTGAGAAACTATCCACAGGTGTGAGAAACAGGGTGAGTGTGAGAAACTATCCACAGGTGTGAGAAACAGGGTGAGTGTGAGAAACTATCCACAGGTGTGAGAAACAGGGTGAGTGTGAGAAACTATCCACAGGTGTGAGAAACAGGGTGAGAGTGAGAAACTATCCACAGGTGTGAGAAACAGGGTGAGTGTGAGAAACTATCCACAGGTGTGAGAAACAGAGTGAGTGTGAGAAACTATCCACAGGTGTGAGAAACAGGGTGAGTGTGAGAAACTGTCCACAGGTGTGAGTGACTGGGGGAGTGTGAGAAACTATCCACAGGTGTGAGAAACAGGGTGAGTGTGAGAAACTATCCACAGGTGTGAGAAACAGAGTGAGTGTGAGAAACTATCCACAGGTGTGAGAAACAGAGTGAGTGTGAGAAACTATCCACAGGTGTGAGTGACTGGGGGAGTGTGAGAAACTATCCACAGGTGTGAGAAACAGGGTGAGTGTGAGAAACTATCCACAGGTGTGAGAAACAGGGTGAGTGTGAGAAACTATTCACAGGTGTGAGTGACTGGGGGAGTGTGAGAAACTATCCACAGGTGTGAGAAACAGGGTGAGTGTGAGAAACTATCCACAAGTGTGAGAAACAGGGTGAGAGTGAGAAACTATCCACAGGTGTGAGAAACAGGGTGAGTGTGAGAAACTATCCAGAGGTGTGAGAAACAGGGTGAGTGTGAGAAACTATCCACAGGTGTGAGAAACAGGGTGAGAGTGAGAAACTATCCACAGGTGTGAGAAACAGGGTGAGAGTGAGAAACTATCCACAGGTGTGAGAAACAGGGTGAGTGTGAGAAACTATCCACAGGTGTGAGAAACAGAGTGAGTGTGAGAAACTATCCACAGGTGTGAGAAACAGAGTGAGTGTGAGAAACTATCCACAGGTGTGAGTGACTGGGGGAGTGCGAGAAACTATCCACAGGTGTGAGAAACAGGGTGAGTGTGAGAAACTATTCACAGGTGTGAGAAACAGGGTGAGTGTGAGAAACTATCCACAGGTGTGAGTGACTGGGGGAGTGCGAGAAACTATCCACAGGTGTGAGAAACAGGGTGAGTGTGAGAAACAGGGTGAGAGTGAGAAACTATCCACAGGTGTGAGAAACAGGGTGAGTGTGAGAAACTATCCACAGGTGTGAGAAACAGAGTGAGTGTGAGAAACTATCCACAGGTGTGAGAAACAGGGTGAGTGTGAGAAACTATCCACAGGTGTGAGTGACTGGAGGAGTGTGAGAAACTATCCACAGGTGTGAGAAACAGGGTGAGTGTGAGAAACTATCCACAGGTGTGAGAAACAGGGTGAGTGTGAGAAACTATCCACAGGTGTGAGAAACAGGGTGAGTGTGAGAAACTATCCACAGGTGTGAGAAACAGGGTGAGTGTGAGAAACTATCCACAGGTGTGAGAAACAGGGTGAGTGTGAGAAACTATCCACAGGTGTGAGAAACAGGGTGAGAGTGAGAAACTATCCACAGGTGTGAGAAACAGGGTGAGTGTGAGAAACTATCCACAGGTGTGAGAAACAGAGTGAGTGTGAGAAACTATCCACAGGTGTGAGAAACAGGGTGAGTGTGAGAAACTGTCCACAGGTGTGAGTGACTGGGGGAGTGTGAGAAACTATCCACAGGTGTGAGAAACAGGGTGAGTGTGAGAAACTATCCACAGGTGTGAGAAACAGAGTGAGTGTGAGAAACTATCCACAGGTGTGAGAAACAGAGTGAGTGTGAGAAACTATCCACAGGTGTGAGTGACTGGGGGAGTGTGAGAAACTATCCACAGGTGTGAGAAACAGGGTGAGTGTGAGAAACTATCCACAGGTGTGAGAAACAGGGTGAGTGTGAGAAACTATTCACAGGTGTGAGTGACTGGGGGAGTGTGAGAAACTATCCACAGGTGTGAGAAACAGGGTGAGTGTGAGAAACTATCCACAAGTGTGAGAAACAGGGTGAGAGTGAGAAACTATCCACAGGTGTGAGAAACAGGGTGAGTGTGAGAAACTATCCAGAGGTGTGAGAAACAGGGTGAGTGTGAGAAACTATCCACAGGTGTGAGAAACAGGGTGAGAGTGAGAAACTATCCACAGGTGTGAGAAACAGGGTGAGAGTGAGAAACTATCCACAGGTGTGAGAAACAGGGTGAGTGTGAGAAACTATCCACAGGTGTGAGAAACAGAGTGAGTGTGAGAAACTATCCACAGGTGTGAGAAACAGAGTGAGTGTGAGAAACTATCCACAGGTGTGAGTGACTGGGGGAGTGTGAGAAACTATCCACAGGTGTGAGAAACAGGGTGAGTGTGAGAAACTATTCACAGGTGTGAGAAACAGGGTGAGTGTGAGAAACTATCCACAGGTGTGAGTGACTGGGGGAGTGCGAGAAACTATCCACAGGTGTGAGAAACAGGGTGAGTGTGAGAAACAGGGTGAGAGTGAGAAACTATCCACAGGTGTGAGAAACAGGGTGAGTGTGAGAAACTATCCACAGGTGTGAGAAACAGAGTGAGTGTGAGAAACTATCCACAGGTGTGAGAAACAGGGTGAGTGTGAGAAACTATCCACAGGTGTGAGTGACTGGAGGAGTGTGAGAAACTATCCACAGGTGTGAGAAACAGGGTGAGTGTGAGAAACTATCCACAGGTGTGAGAAACAGGGTGAGTGTGAGAAACTATCCACAGGTGTGAGAAACAGGGTGAGTGTGAGAAACTATCCACAGGTGTGAGAAACAGGGTGAGTGTGAGAAACTATCCACAGGTGTGAGAAACAGGGTGAGTGTGAGAAACTATCCACAGGTGTGAGAAACAGGGTGAGAGTGAGAAACTATCCACAGGTGTGAGAAACAGGGTGAGTGTGAGAAACTATCCACAGGTGTGAGAAACAGAGTGAGTGTGAGAAACTATCCACAGGTGTGAGAAACAGGGTGAGTGTGAGAAACTATCCACAGGTGTGAGTGACTGGGGGAGTGTGAGAAACTATCCACAGGTGTGAGAAACAGGGTGAGTGTGAGAAACTATCCACAGGTGTGAGAAACAGGGTGAGTGTGAGAAACTATCCACAGGTGTGAGAAACAGGGTCAGTGTGAGAAACTATCCACAGGTGTGAGTGACTGGGGGAGTGTGAGAAACTATCCACAGGTGTGAGAAACAGGGTGAGTGTGAGAAACTATTCACAGGTGTGAGAAACAGGGTGAGTGTGAGAAACTATCCACAGGTGTGAGTGACTGGGGGAGTGCGAGAAACTATCCACAGGTGTGAGAAACAGGGTGAGTGTGAGAAACAGGGTGAGAGTGAGAAACTATCCACAGGTGTGAGAAACAGGGTGAGTGTGAGAAACTATCCACAGGTGTGAGAAACAGAGTGAGTGTGAGAAACTATCCACAGGTGTGAGAAACAGGGTGAGTGTGAGAAACTATCCACAGGTGTGAGTGACTGGAGGAGTGTGAGAAACTATCCACAGGTGTGAGAAACAGGGTGAGTGTGAGAAACTATCCACAGGTGTGAGAAACAGGGTGAGTGTGAGAAACTATCCACAGGTGTGAGAAACAGGGTGAGTGTGAGAAACTATCCACAGGTGTGAGAAACAGGGTGAGTGTGAGAAACTATCCACAGGTGTGAGAAACAGGGTGAGTGTGAGAAACTATCCACAGGTGTGAGAAACAGGGTGAGAGTGAGAAACTATCCACAGGTTTGAGAAACAGGGTGAGTGTGAGAAACTATCCACAGGTGTGAGAAACAGAGTGAGTGTGAGAAACTATCCACAGGTGTGAGAAACAGAGTGAGTGTGAGAAACTATCCACAGGTGTGAGTGACTGGGGGAGTGTGAGAAACTATCCACAGGTGTGAGAAACAGGGTGAGAGTGAGAAACTATCCACAGGTGTGAGAAACAGGGTGAGAGTGAGAAACTATCCACAGGTGTGAGAAACAGGGTGAGTGTGAGAAACTATCCACAGGTGTGAGAAACAGGGAGAGAGTGAGAAACTATCCACAGGTGTGAGAAACAGGGTGAGTGTGAGAAACTATCCACAGGTGTGAGTGACTGGGGGAGTGTGAGAAACTATCCACAGGTGTGAGAAACAGGGTGAGAGTGAGAAACTATCCACAGGTGTGAGAAACAGGGTGAGTGTGAGAAACTATCCACAGGTGTGAGAAACAGAGTGAGTGTGAGAAACTATCCACAGGTGTGAGAAACAGGGTGAGTGTGAGAAACTATCCACAGGTGTGAGTGACTGGGGGAGTGTGAGAAACTATCCACAGGTGTGAGAAACAGGGTGAGTGTGAGAAACTATCCACAGGTGTGAGAAACAGGGTCAGTGTGAGAAACTATCCACAGGTGTGAGTGACTGGGGGAGTGTGAGAAACTATCCACAGGTGTGAGAAACAGGGTGAGTGTGAGAAACTATCCACAGGTGTGAGAAACAGGGTGAGTGTGAGAAACTATCCACAGGTGTGAGAAACAGGGTGAGTGTGAGAAACTATCCACAGGTGTGAGTGTCTGGGTGAGTGCCTAAAATTGTATACAGTTATGAGTGTGTGTGAGTGACTGGATGAGTGTGTGAAACTGACCGAGGTGTGTGTTCCTGTCATTCACCCAATGATTCTATGTACGCTGAGGTCCCGCTGCCGTCCAGGATGAAATGCCTACAGAATGTAAACAGTTGAATGAATAAACAAATGGATGGATGGATGGATGAATGACTGGTTCCAGAAGCATCTGGGAGTGATATCATCCCGGATAAACATAGATGAACATGTGTCCACAAAATATTGGCCATAGTGTATCAATCAGAAACATTTACTTATTCTGGGAATAGTTTGTAATTAATCTTAAATTAAATTTTAAAAAATCTATCATCAAAGTAACCCCTTATGTGCTGGGTTACTGTAATCCTAACAGCCGCAACGGCATCAGAGCTGTGGACCTACAACCAGAGAGTGAATAACATGACACCTTTCATCAGCGCTGACCAATCAGAACCAACTCTGGGTCGATAACACAATTTCTTATGGTTGCCACAGTCCAAAAACACATGTTGGTAGGTGGATTGGTGACTCAAAAGTGTCCATAGGTGTGAGTGTGTGTGTATGAATGTGTGTGTGTTGCCCTGTGAAGGACCACTCCTCCAGGGTGTGTTCCCGCCTTGTGCCCAATGATTCCAGGTAGGCTCTGGACCCACCGTGACCCTGAACTGGATAAGGGTTACAGATAATGAATGAATGAATGAATGAATGAATGGGGTGATCTGAGAAAGTTCCATTTCCCACTCAGACAGACCCCTGAATTTAATTATATTTTATTGTATTTCTTTGATTACTGACCAATCACAGTACAGGATTCATTATACTGACCAATCATATCACACGACTCATTACCGAACCACCTGCAGGACTCATTATAGTGACAAATCAAATCACAGCATTATGCAGTGACCAATCACACTACAAGACTCATTAATACTGACCAAACACAGCACAGGATTTGTTAAAGTGAGCAGCCACACAACACAAGACATATTACAGTGACCAATTACAGTGCAGGACTCATAAAAGTAACCAATCACAGAGCCAGACAAATTATAGTGAATAATCATAACACAAATAAAGCAGAGCCTAGTGAAAGTGAGTTTGTGCTGGTGTTACACTGCGCCCTCTAGAGTTTATTATTATTTTACAGATCAGATCTTGTACTTTAATACGGTTTATTTTAAAGGAGCACTTTTGAATGAATGGAGATTCTGAAATGGGTGATGATAAATTCATTTTTATTTCTGTAATAAAGCTGGTCTATTCACTGTGCCACTGTCAACAACAGACATCCTACAGCAGGGGAGACCTGGGGTCTGGGATCTGATTGTAATATGATTTTTAAAGTTATTATTCTTTCAAAAATTAGTTAATTTGACTGTGTTTGTGAGTGTATTTATTTAACTCCTAGTAAAAGGCTCACTGGTTTAGGTTCAGTCTCCACAATATGAATGGTAGTCTATGCCATGTTCCCAAAAATCAGAGATGCTATATTTTGTATTTTATTCCCCTGTGGTTATTATTCCACACCTTCATACAAACACACAAAGTATAGTATCTGTGAACTCTGGAAACACTGCATAGACTACCATTCATGTTTTGGAAAGTTTAACATTTAAATTTCTCAGTAAGTCCTACCAGATAACTTTACAACATCACGTAACCTTTAACATGCCCTTCACCTTAAGACGTAATGATTACTCGGTGGGTACCAGCTGGAAGGCGAGTCCTCATAATGGTAGTGTGTGAAAAGAGAGAGAGAGAGAGAGAGAGAGAGAGTTTCAGTTTCAGTTTCAGTGTCAGTGTCAGTGATGGAGGATGGGATTTCCCATCCTCCATCCCATAGATGATATAAAAGAGTCCGTGTCACCGACAAGTGCAACACCGCTCGGCACCAGAGGAACCCCGCGCTCACACTCAATGGACAGTGAGTATATGGAATCCTCGCACTATCCAGTCCACCTTAAATGGCACCTTAAACAACAGATCTGGTCAAAACATAGGTTTTGTTGCGTGTTTCTAAATGAAATCGAAATTAGTTTATTTTATTAAATCATTTATACCATTCAGATTGTGAAAAAAATTTTTTAAAAACAATCTAAAATGACCTTTATTTTGGCAATGAGAAATGTATTGGAGGACATTTTAAAAAGCCATTTTAGAGCCTTTTTTTAAACTAAATATTTTAAAGGCTTACTTTTAACGTAAAATTAATAAAACAATAAATTATATAATATATATATATATATATGTAATAATATATAAATATTATTTAATGTTGGATGAATCAATTGTGTTTATAAGCAGCTAGTGCCTTCAGTTTGTTTACCTTCCCTCTCAGGTTAATGTTATTGGACCTGGCTGAGGATAACCACTGTTAATGTAAAGTGTGTTGAGATTGATTTGAGCTGAGATATAAAACTGTGAATATAATATAAAAGTGCTGAGGTACTAAAAGTTTTAAATCGCTGAGATATTACATTTTTAAGGTATAAAATATTGAGGTTGAGGTAAAAGTCTTTTGGGTGGCTGTAAAAGTGAGTATTTGTGCTGTTTATTAGCAGCTAAATGTTGTTTATTGTTTTGCTCTCTCAGGGACTACGCTGTGTTTGGTTATGACCGCGCTCTTGTGCGCAGGCGCACTGGCGAATCCGTTACGAGCCTCTGCTCCGCAGGGAACCTCCACTGACCACTGCACAAAACACGCCAAATCTCTTCTGGACACGTTAAAAAAGAGCGTCCTGGACACTGTGAGTACTTTAGCCACTTCGACTCATTTTAAAATCAGTTTCTAAGGTCTTCTCACTCTCTTTCTGTGGGTTTCCGCGCTGAGTTGTGGAATAGTTACAAATATTTAAATGAGATAACGTCTCATTCCTCTGAGAGTTGATAATATGGGGAAAGCTATAATTGTTATGACTTACTGCGTTATTATATATATTCTTACAAATGTCATGGCACTTCTAGTCGTCCATTCATCATGAAACGTTCACACGACGTGCTGCATTCAGTTGAGGTAGTGAACTACAAACGGAAAAAGATGGACTTAGTGAAACATGGATGTTTTTCATTGTACAGCAACAATATGCGAACACTTTTAAAAATGAGAATTAAACGTTTGTTTCCTGGACTCAGGCTCTGGAGAAGGACAGCATAAGTAACACGTTATTTCACGGATTTAACTGCACAGAGCTGCCTGCTGAAGTGACCCCTAACAGCCAAACGGTCACTGCGTGTCAGCCCACTCAGGTAACAACACCCCACTAATGTACCTTTAACACCGTTCCTCAGGTCCTGCTGGAACCTGTCTAGTACTGTGTCTCTGTGGATGTTAGAAATCTCAAAGGCCTTTTTCCTGTGTGGTATCCATCAGCATCTTGTCTTCTAGTTATTTGTTTCCTTCTGTGACACATCTTTTGAGAAATATAGTTATATAACAGTCTTCTTTGTGGGATATATAAGTCTGATAGTGGTGTAACTATCTCTGAGTCTTTGAGCTGTAGTTATATTTGAGTTATATGAATAGTGCTGCTCACTTTTAGTGATAGGGTGATACAACTGTGTGATGTTGCATTCTGTGACACAGGTTTTAGTAATTATACAAGTTAAAGAAACACTAGGTAGAATTTTTACTTTAAAATTTTTTAGTTTTAAAAGCATTAAGATGCTCGGACCTGTACTAGGGAGAAAAGAGTTTCTGTCATTGCTACTCTGGGCTCAGCACTGCAGAAATGGCACTATGTAAAGTTGGGAGGAGGGTAGGAAACCTCCCTCTGCCTTCATTTTAGGACAGTCCTATAGTAGTGAATTACACTCTGCATCTGTAGAGGGAGCCCATGAGCAAAATGAACTAACCTTACCTAGTGTTGCTTTAAAGATGTCTTATGTAAAGGTAACTTTAGCCTTTAGCAACATAGTCTTATTTGAGGTACATCGCTATTCCTGGGAGATGTAGCCATTTTTATGTGAGTGTTATGTCTATATTTGTTTGAAATGTTTGATATATTCAATATACTGTACTGTTTGATGTCCACAGGATGGTACATGCTCTGGCCAAAGCAGTTCTTCATTCAGCGAGGTAAGACAATAGCTCTTGATGTTCATAATAAACATATGATTAAACTCAGTACAGTCCTGAGGTCAATAGGAAGTCTATATAATTTGCTGTTGTTTCCATGCTTCTTTTGATATCTCTGTAGCCCAAATGTCTGAAGAACATCAGAGGAGACCTGCAGTATTATCTGATCATGCTAGGAGACTATGTGGAGACTCTGAATCGGGATCAGAAATCTCAAGCCATCGCTGTGGTCAACTCCATCTCAGAATCTATCATAACCCTGCAGACGGCAAGTCCCTGTGCCGCTTCATTATCACATTACACTGCTTTGTGTCTTCCACTGACCATAACCGAACCTGTCAGATCTGGGCCGCGAATCACACTATTTTAGCAGCAGATCTTCATATGTTTCAGAGGAACCATGTGCTTGTTTTTACACAAGTAGCTTAGCAGCACCTAGCAAATGGGTGGGATCGGCACTGACTGGAATTGTGTGACATTATGTTTAGAATAATATAATGAATTACCGCGACCCTGAACTGGGTCTGAAACGGTTACAATTAATGAATGAATGAAATTAATTAAATATAAGTACACAACATTATTCACTTTATTTTTGTTTAGTAGGAATTGTATAATATGTAGAATATAAGCTGGAACTAGTGTATAATCTGAATCAAGAAAAGTTTAGAGCATGTTATTAACCAGCTTGCAATGTACTCACTCTCTCATGTTTAGCAGGCTTACATTCCTCCACCAGAGGGAGCTATTAGCATGGAAATAATTTTAATGTATATATTCAGTGACAGTGTGTGGTCTTATAAAATATATAACAGTCAATGACCACAGACAACGGTTTCATGACAATGACCCATTTACCTTCTTCTCCTGACAGGAATGTCCACTGCTGCAGGAAACAGTGACACGTCCAAAAATGGTACGCATCCCTCTGTCTTCATTAAGTAAACAGTTAGTGTTTATGTGACATGACCTCAACAATATTTCTTCAGAAATGAAGGGTATTAATAGGGGTGTGTCCCCCCCTTGGTGCTTTAATAAGTGCTTCTGCTTTTCTGGGAAGGCTTTACATGAGATGTTTGAAGACTGTTGAGGTACAAGTGTGATGATGTATAAACGTGCCGAAGCATAAACTGCTGTGTTTCTCTGTGTTAGAGCTGGGGAGGAGACCCGTTCGACGACCGCATGAATCTGTGTAAACATCTGAAGGGTTTCCACGTCCGTGCCATCACCATCAACAGAGCACTGGGTTACATCAGTGCCGGAGAGTACAAGAAATAAGGCTTTTCACTACCATCGTCTTCATCAATCACCCTCATTCTCCACCTAAATCTCAGCTCATACCTTTTTTTAACGCTCTTCTAACCATGACTATGGGAAAGATCCAACACTGCACTACTGTTTACAAGATCTCTACACCTCCTACATCCACTTCAGGTCCATGATGCTCCAGAATCACCAATCATATAAGCTAGGTACGTCTCCGCGGAGATGGATACCATGTGGTGCCCTGATGTACTTGTGTTTTTCCATATGTGGTTATTTAAATTATTTTTTATTTATTTCCAACTATTTATTTTAAATGGTGCCATATGGTACAATATTTATTGAGAATTTTTAATAAATAAACATTGTTTGCAGTAATTTAAATGAGTCAGATTTTTGTGAGAGACTCTTCAGAACAAAGTGCTCTGTACAACACTGACTTCTCAGAAAACAGCTGTTAACGATGCGTCATAGAAGCTGACGATTGTTAGCGCTGTGGAATTTGCTTAATTCACTCTAGCTTTATTAGGATGCTGTACAAGATTCACTGTAAATTGATAACTATCTTATTAAGCAGCTACTACAGCTGTGAATCCTGTACAGCATCATAATAAACATATACTATATTTACAGTAGTTAACTGTATATAAAAACGTGATTCGTTCTGCTAATTGCACCTGGTTTATTAATGCTTAATAAGAACATTACTGAAAGATTATTCAAGACAAAGATGAACGTGTGCCACCAAAGACTCCATCAGTTTCACACCACATTTACAGGACACAGTGAACCGCATCAATGATTTTATTTTTACAAAAGAGTTCAGTCGCATAGTCACAGATCGAGAGTCCAAACAACTACACCTGAGCTTTCCAGTGAACCACGGGCCCAGATTTAAAGCTTTGGACCTTACACCTTTGGAACAGGATAGAAATAGACAGGTCACACACAGCTTTACACACCGTTACATGATTCTGTACTCAACAAACCAGAGAACCATTAAAGGGCCCATATTATATATATATTTTCAATCATTTCATATTTTCCTGAGGTCCACTTTTGATGTCTGAGTGCTTATATACAAAAAAACCCATAAATTTTTACATGAATTGTATCTCCCACCCTGTCCACATCCTTCACAATCAAACAGGCTATTTCACTAACTGCTGTATGCAAATGATCTCTGTTCCGATTGGCAGACTTTATCATTTTAAGTGATCATGGCATGGGCAGACACAGGCAATTTGTGACATCACAAAAAGGTGCAGTATCTTTCTACATGGGCCCTTTAAGAGCTTCTACAGTTCTGTTGATCCCTACTTTATGATAATATTAGGAATAAAGGAATGCCCTACAATTGATGTGTAGCAAGGTGCTAAAACGAATGAAGGTGGCGTTGATCACATTTGAGAATTTAGTTTAACAACAACATGAAGGTGAAGACAGAGAGAACTCTATTCTACTGATATTCTGAGATATATTTCAAGACAAAAACGTGATAAAAGTCCAGTTAATACTTTACTGAAGTCATCGTTCATAAGTTTGTAATGAAACGTGACACAGAGCGACATAAACATATTTAAAGGCTGAAGTGGTCATAAAATAAAGTAAGTGACTAAAAGAGTCTTAATAACAATAGACACTTGCTAAAGCCAGCCTTTATAAACGTTTACGCGGGGTGATGTCACGTAGTAAGACCTACGACAGACGGACACAGTAAAGTTTTACCACATTTGACATGCTACTCTCACACAAATCACATCATGTTCTGCACAGCAGAGTACACTCCATCGATACGCTCCCTTTGGATTCTAGAAACACACTGCCTTCCCTCTGTTTTACACTTAAAGGAACACTAGGTAAGATCTGGGATGTTGCTCCTGGGCTCCCCCTACAGTTGCAGAGTGTAATTCTCTTTTACAGCATTGTCCTGAAATCAAAGGGGGTGGATGCTTGGATGGTTTTCCACCCTCCTCCAAATGTTACACAGTGCAGTTTCTGCAGTGCTGCAGGTCAGTGGAGCATCACAATGATTCTAAAACTGAATTTTAAGGTAAAAATGCTACCTAGTGTTCCTTTAAAATTTTTTTAGAACAAAATAAAATACAGAAAACAGAAATATAAACACCTGCTTATAAAAGGCAGCACTTTCCCCGTAGGCCTCTTCACTCTCAAAACAGATGTGTTAAAAACAACAGGTAGTGCACAGAGCCCAGGGAAGGACCTGGTGCCAATTTGTTCTGTTACCTTCATCACAGCTGTGGTCGGTGATAAACTGAAGTGTGCTGTTATTTTACTTTCATTATTCCATCATTATATTTCACTCAAATACGCAGAACTATGTTAGCTTAAAGGGATTCTACGCTAGGTCCTAAATCTATTGGACATATTTGATTGTGACTGAAATGTGATGCTTTGTCTTATGTTTTTTAAAGAAACACTGTTTTGCTGGTGTTTTTTTTTAACAGAAATACATAAGATGCGTATCCCAGATATTCAGTTCTTCTGTCCTAGTGATATAACATAATATCAAATATCAAATAGTCTTCTTTTGTATCTATTTCCTTTTCTCATTGAGTTCAAACTCAAACAAAAGACTCAGTCTTTAACTTTGTTCTGAATTTTAACAAAAACTGCAATTCTGTCGTCTGCGTTTTGACTCTAGGAGCTGAATTTGTTCTGATTTAACGCTGTCCTTCCCTCATCAAACATGTCAGCATTGTGGAGAACGTCACATTTACACATCCATTTTGAGAGTGTTTAAAGGGACCTTTCTTAAGAAAACATAAAAAAGGCTGAGTGCTACCAGTGCTCTGTTGGTGCCACCGAGTGGCAAAGGTTGGTCCTTGAGATTAAGTTTTTCTTGAGGTAATTTTCCAATTCAGAATCTGGAAATCTAACCCAAGTGAAATGAGTAAACATGATTACGGTTCTCTGTGAGTCAGCTCCAACAAATACAGAGCTTCACTTATCCAAAGAAGAGAAAGAAATACAAAACGAAGTGTAAAAAACACAGACGACACGATGGAATGTTCATACTCACTACAAATCCACAGAATAAAAACAAAGTAAAAAAGTAAGAAACTATACACTCAAGTAGCTACTGAGCTCAGCTCAAAGGACTGGTTTGCAGCACCGCATCAGACTGGGATAGTTTAGCTGCCCTGTAGTGTTACGGTCCAAAAACAAAAATGTATCTCCAAAATGAAACTTCTTAACTGTCAATGGAAGTCAATTTAAAAAGGTTTTATTCCAAATCCTTTTGGAACATGAAGTTTTTCACACAGTGATGTTTTAAACTAAACACCCACACACATGGAGATACATGTTTTTTCTTGAACAGCAACAGTATGCAACTAACCTGGCTCTGGAATTTTTATTATCGGACCAGACTGATATAGTGGACGGCTGAAAATACCAAACTGAAGAATCCCACAGTTTTTTCTGTATCTGCAAAGTTAGCGGACAAGGCTCGGATATTTACTGGCTGTAAATGAAAGTATTCAAGCTTATACACAGGACGACAGGGTCAGTCTTATCTAGGGCTCAACTGATATGTGTGATATGGACCTCGTACCATCTGGGATAAAACAATTGCTATTCTTAAGGCTTTGGAGCTTCAGTCATGAATATTCAATTACCCAGGGGGAGCGAGGTGGTTGTTGTTGGGGGCATCGCATCTGGATTTATGCTGAATTTTTGCGTTCGATGCCCACTTTACATTTCTTATCACACTTTTTATTGACAGCCTAAGTGTCTCAAAACCAAAATAAAAACGTAATAAACCGAATACCTAACTAATGAACAAACACCTGCATATTCAGAGCCAGCCCCAAATACAGCAGTAGGTCATTTATGGCCCTTAACTGTGCAACACCTCCACAAAAAATATGTTTAATAAGGTGTCTACTCTTTATTGCCATGTAGTGCACATATTTAGAACTGCCGCCCCGTACAGGTTCTGATTCTAGTGAAATCTAAAGCTCAACCGTTTCAGCCCTAGGTTTGGTCTTCAGCCACAAGAACTTCATATCAGTCAAACCCTAATGTTAAAGACTGACTGAACTGACCTTCCACAGGTAGTGGTCAAAATGAAATGAGATATTGTCAGAATAAGAGTGGACCGTTTTGAAATAGGCCGTGCACCAGTGGTAGAGTGTCTGCTGCGTAAGACGTAAACAGGCTTCGAGTTCGAGGCACAAGGACCGGACTGAAGTGACCTCAGAGCAGTTTCTGTGGTGTCCACTTGTTGCATCCACTCTAGAAAATATACTGGTCTCATTGGGGGTTAATTATTTTCCAGCATATCTGAGGAGGGAAGAGAGAAGTGAAAATTATTTCAGTTTGAACAGAACAGGTGTCATTTTATAGAAGCATTTTATGTTGCACACAAAAGTCCACGAGAAACCATCGGACACCATGATGGACCATGTCTCTGTCGCGGCTGCAGGGAGGACGAGGAGGTGGATGCACATGCAAGGAATGTTTATTTAACAGAAACCAAACCAAACACAACACATCAGAAGCAGGACACTGGAAACTAGAAAATACTAAAACAAAGAGACTGAAGAGAAACAAGCAGAAAACGACAGAGAAGCAGTGTAGACAACACCAGACAAGGGAGCACTGAAACCTGAAAAAGGGGGGTGTGTGTTGGACAGTGAAAGTGAAACCCCTGTCATTGTAGTGTGGGAGGTTTCATGGCTAAATTGGAGCAGCCTGGTGGACAATCTTCATTAACTCCACATTGCACCAGTAAGACCATGTGCATCCAATGGTTCAAACATTGTGTCCTGAAGGCGGTGCCGTGTATCGGGACGACAACGCACCAATACACACAGCGAGACTGGTGAGAGACTGGTTTGATGAACATGAAAGTGAAGTTGAACATCTCCCATGGCCTGCACAGTCACCAGATCTAAATATTATTGAGCCACTTTGGGGTGTTTTGGAGGAGCGAGTCAGGAAACGTTTTCCTCCACCAGCATCACGTAGAGACCTGGCCACTATCCTACAAGAAGAATGGCTTCAGATCCCTCTGACCACTGTGCAGGACTTGTGTATGTCATTCCCAAGACCAACTGACGCTGTATCGGCCGCAAAAGGAGGCCCTACACCACACTAATAAATTATTGTGGTCTAAAACCAGGTCACTTTCACTTTCATTGTCCAACCCCTGTACATCTATCTGAGGAGCACAGACATGGAACACCTGGGAAGGAAAATGAGAGGGCAGGAGGCACAGGTGGAACACTAATTGCAGGGCAGGGCTTAAGGCGGGGCTAGGGCGGAGCTAAGGGATGAGACAGGAACCAAAACATAAACACAGACCAAAAGAACACACGAAAAGCGTGACAGTTTCCTTTGAAAAACGGGAAGAATCTGGAGAAATATGCGCAATACCAGAAGATGACCAAACGTAGGATGGAATGATGAATCATGTTTATATGGAAATTGCAGTTTGAAGGAGGGCAGTTTTTTAAATCACAAGCTGCAGCTTTATTTATAGACTGTTATCAAGAACAGTGTCTTAACAGGTTTTAATTGGGGATATTTAGCTTCTATCAAACAGTCAGGCAAATTTACCTCAGAATATTACTTCAGAAGTGTCCTAGCTATTATTTTATTGTATCCACTTGGCACATACGGTCTTGTAATCCAATGAAATGAAATAAATATGAAGTCCGTTAGTGCCGCACTCACCCTGAAGGCAGTTGATGACCTCGTTGGGCACGTCGTCATGCTTGAGTTTCTCGAGGAGGTCCAGGACTCCAGCTTTGCCTTTGGGCTGTCGTCTCCTCCACAGGTCCAGCACATGGAACTTGGTCATAGTCAGGTCCTGTTCTTTGGCCTCGGTCCTGTCCAGGTCATCCTTGGTCAGGTCCAGGTAACAGATGACAACTGACTTCCACTCTTTCCCCATGCGTTTAGCCACCAGCATCAGCTGCTGGTCGGTCATGTCTTTGGGGGCTCTGGGGCCATCTGGGGAGAAGTGGGGGAGGGGTTCAGTACATAATTTAAAATAACGCCACTATATGTCCAAAGGTTTGAGGACACTATTTGTCCAGCTGTTTGTCCTTTGGGCTTCACAGACAGCCTCAACTGATCTCGGGGGACGGAAAATGATGATGGATGGTCACAAAAAACGTTCTAACTCGTACAAAAATACTGGATGAAGCCCCATCGCTCCAGTGAAAATAGCTCCTCTGCTCCACAGTGTGGTGCTAGCGGATTATACCCCTCTGGTTGACCATTAGCATTGAACATGGTGACCTTAGGCTCCTTAAACAGAATGGGTGCACAATTGAACGACTAACAGCCTTTGCACATACTGTCGCTGTCCACAGAAAAACACATATCTCCATTTTTGTTGCTATGCATTTTACTACATCATTTGAACACAGCAGCTGTCATTCACTCTGTGTGAAGATTTCACGATGAACGGACCAATAGAAACGCTCCAAAAGCACTTGGAATAAAAGTTATTTTTGGAGGTATATGTTTAAATGTGAACAGTGAAGATTTAGTGTATCTATTGAGGTCTTTTTTTCCCTCCCTCACAGTTAAACAAACACCCATTCATCCTGCAGTTAATGATCTTAAAGTCAGTAATGAAATGAGATATGAGGTCTGGGCCCTGGGTTCCAGCGTGAAGTGTTTATTACCACTGAGGATATTAATCAGGATTTTAATAAGCTCAATCTGTCATTCTAATTTTAAGGCTACAATTTGCATTCTTAAATTTCCTCTGGCACTCTTACACTATCCACCAGAGCACAGTAAAGTGCCTATGAATATGGAAAAAAATCCTAGAGATAATTGGTCTTTGACAGAAATATGCAAATGTAGACAACACAAAATGTGAGGGTTGTTTTTCACAAACACAAACGCTGGTAGAAATCCTCTTGAATTAATGAATAACTGAAAGCGCACGTTAAGTCACTGCCTCTGAAAGTCCAGAGATATTCAGGGTTAGGGTTGAATTAACAAATACACATTAAAGAGGTCACCTGGCTCATCGCCCCATCGAGCTTTCTTATTGGTGAACTCCTCCTCCGAAGTGCTGCTGCTTCGTTTTCGACCTTTCAGGGGATAACAGGTATGTGTCAGATACTCTACAGTAACTAAGAGTCAACAGGAATATCACATGGAATAGAGTAGGCAGCCCTGCGCAAGCAATGTGTGCTGTTGAGTTTAACACGTCGCACACAGAGAACAGACTTCTGTACATTTTAATGCACAAGTTCTATTTGCTGTGTACATTTTTGGGGAAAATATAAAGCCTCAAATGTGGATGTTTCAGCGAATAAAGAGAAAATAAGAACTAAAAACATCCAGAATAAAATTACTTTTAAGGCTCACTTTCATTTTGAAGGTCTATTGTATAATTTCCACACGAGGAATGGTGAGTTCAGAGCATATCAAGCGTGTCCGCACAATCTATACTTACTCTCTGAGCGTTTCCGGGGTCTCTCTGCAGCATTGTCCACACAGTCTCCTGAGAATAAACAACAAATGGATTACAGACAACTTTACCAGGTTAACCTTCCTATTAATGTTAGGCCTTAGCTTCACTCACCCATGCATTCTTATACAGACTTTTACCAGGACTCACACATTCATTCATGCCATAAAAATGAAAGAACCGAGACTCAAGTATGTTGAAGTATGGCACATATAAGTCCTTCCTATTTAATCACTAAACAGATGTGTAAAAAGCTATTAACATTAAATGCTATTAACGCCCACCCTCTCGAATGGTGGCAGACCACACGGTTTGGTCCGAGTCAGCCTCTATCAGGGAGAGCTTGAACGGTGGATGTTGCTCAAAGAAGGCCTCAAAATATCCCTTCATCTTCACCACCGCCAGGGTGAACTGGATGTCCTGTGCACACAAACACACACATGTTTTAAAAGCAAGACAACGTCTGAGAACGTACACATCGTATGTGTTATTCACATCTGAACAAAGATCTATGAAATCAGCCTCAGATTAATACAAACAAAAACCTGATGCAACATTAACGCAGCACACTGAGCAACACAAATCATGGCGAGCTCAGGTTTACAGCCCTGGTAGCAGGAGTATTAGTTGTATTACTAATAGTAGTAGTAGCAGTAGTAGTATGTTTGCAGTTACATAGTCACCTCTGGAGTGATGTCCCCCTGGGAGTCACTTATCAGTCTGTACTTTCTGTTCTCCTCCAGCAGCTTCTGGCATGTGGGAGGCTTCTCTATCTTCATGTACCGCATTTTCGAGCTTCTCACCTCCTTCTGAATGTCCTACATTAAGAATGAAGATCATGTTTAAACACTCGCCACAGAAAAGCACAGAACAGTACGCTGGGATGCTCTGGAGCAGCTGCGGAATCGTGTAAGGTGGACTGGCAAAAGAAGCCCACTACAGTCTTCTTGTAGTTCTAGCTGCACATCTGAACCGTTTAAGGTGGAACGGGAAATCTGAATAAGAAGCTGACCGACAGAAAGACAACAATGTCTTGGCCATGCAGATGGTTTGAAGAGTTAAAATATAAAAATATATTTAAAGTGTTAACAAATATAATGATGTTAGTGATGTATAAGTTTAGTTATAATGTTAGTAGCTCATTACTTTTGATACTAGTTTAGTTGTATTTATTTTACGTGAGAATTTTAAAATGAATATTTCAATGGAACTTAAAAATGATTTTTTTAATGTACTGAGAATAAAAGATTAAAAACCTATTATATTTTTATATTAAAATTCCATCAGATCTTATTATTAGCTGAAAAATACTATATAAGCTATTATAACATTGCACTGTTCTTCTATCGTCTATGTTTGAATTCCGGCTAGGGAGTTTTCATGTGAGTGTTAATGTGGTAATGTCAGTAAATTTGGTGTGAATGTTTCAGAAACATCTGAACTTTGAGTGATGACAGTGACCGCGTAAAAATAACCAACCAGACTCTCGTCACTGCCCATCGACACGCTCCGATCTGTGACACTGCTCTTAATACAGAGGTTTGTAGGTGTGAAAACCACACAGAGCGCAGCATTATACATCTGCAGCAGTGTGTGGTTACAGGACTAACTCAGAAAAAAATTACGCTCAAGTGAAAGCGCGCTGCATCATAATGTGACAATGGATGAATGAATGAAAGCCTCATGACATTTAGCAGGTGAATTACAGGCAGATTATAATAACATTATTAACAATTCTGATTATGAATAAACCACATGTCCACCACAATAAAAAAAATTATACTAAAAGCATGTGCCCCCCCTCGTGTGTGTGTGTGTACTTTTTTTTTTATAATTTAAAAAGTGTTTTAAATACTAGCCAGCATTACAACATAGTTAATTAACACGTTTGTTTTTTAATTTACCTTACTATATTTTAATATACTCATAGCACTATAAAGAAAAAATGAACACACACTAGTGAGCAAACCTTCACACACACTAGGGGCAGTGGACACACACACACAACCGGAGCAGGAGGCTGCCAACTACCTCAGCGCCCAGGAAGCAGTTAGGGCACTTTAGCCATGAATTAATGTTCTCTTGCCATTCCCTGCAATTTAACCAGCGACCCCACGACCTCTAGCTCACGTCTCCAACCTCAAGGCCACAGCTGCCCCCACAGGTAAAGGTCAACCAAGTAATCCGCCACCACAGAAATAAGTAAATATTGGCCACATATGAAGCAGGGGTAGAGCAATCCTCATTCCTGTCTCTCCTGTCTAAAAAAACTCCAATTAAGCCAGTGCACCAGTGCTGTATCATTACGCACAGCTCCTCGGGCCACTCCTCTGCCAATCAAACAACATCTCTCTTACATTAACCGTTCTGTAATGAAACTACAAAGCGATTAATCACGCAGACCTACTCTCAGTCATGGATGACACAGACATCAGTGAAGACAAGTGCCTTTGAGGACAACCACAAGAGTAGCACTTCTCCTATACTTGAGACCTAAAACTCATCGGGTCATCATCACATGTTCCATAGTAGTGTCAGTGATGTAGTACTATTACATCATCATGAATTTAGACTGGAGACTTGGCTTATTAATGTTGCTGTGTGCCTTTTGCGTCAATCACTGAATAACTGAATGCTTGAGGACAGCCCCAGCAAATGGGATGAGTTTAAAGTTTTACTAAAACTCAAAGTTAAAACTTAAACTCAAAGCCAAGAGTTAGGGAGGGCAGAGGGGGACATTCATTCATTCATTATCTGTAGCCCTTATCCAGTTCAGGGTCGCGGTGGGTCCAGAGTCTACCTGGAATCATTGGGCGCAAGGCGGGAATACACCCTGGAGGGGGCACCACACACACTCACTCACACCTACGGACACTTTTGAGTCGCCAATCCACCTACCAACGATTGTTTTTGGACTGTGGGAGGAAACCCACGCGGACACAGGGAGAACACACCAACTCCTCACAGACAGTCACCCGGAGGAAACCCACGCAGACACAGAGAGAACACACCACACTCCTCACAGACAGTCACCCGGAGGAAACCCACACAGACACAGGGAGAACACACCACACTCCTCACAGACAGTCACCCGGAGGAAACCCACTCAGACACAGGGAGAACAAACCACACTCCTCACAGAGAGTCACCTGGAGGAAACCCACGCAGACACAGGGAGAACACACCACACTCCTCACAGACAGTCACCTGGAGGAAACCCACACAGACACAGGGAGAACACACCAACTCCTCACAGACAGTCACCCAGAGGAAACCCACGCAGACACAGGGAGAACACACCAACTCCTCATAGACAGTCACCCGGAGTGGGAATCAAACCCACAACCTCCAGGTCCCTGGAGCTGTGTGACTGCGACACCTACCTGCTGAGCCACCGTGCCGGCCAAAGGGGGGGACAAACTATATATTAATATCATAAACCTAAAAAAAAGAACACTGACTGAGCAGGTGTCCTACACACTCCATACTGCACGCTAATGTAGAGCCTGCTGCCTCACCTTGATGTCGGAGTGGTTGTTAGTAGCCAGGTAAACTCTGAATGAGTATGAGTTGGCCTGACCCACTAATTTGTAGACCAGGACGACACCGTGGTGCTCTGCAGGTTTAGACGTCTGAACGATGGGGCCAACAGGGGACAGGGAGGATACGCTCCATTTAATGTGGTTCCGGGAGTGGTCCACCGAAGGCTCAATAAGACCCTGATTATTCTTCACGTGAAGAACGCTAAATTTCACCTCATTGTCGTGGTCTAAAATCCACAGAAGCAAACAGAACATTTCCTGTAAGAATAACGATGTTACAACTGCAAAAAAAGTCTATTTTTAAATACTAATGTTTTACAGAAGTAACAAAAATAGAGAAATATATTTATTCTGGAACAATAACTTGTTTTATCAGCTTCTTTCAGGAACTCTCATATAATTTAATAATAAATAACTCCTTCAGAATGTACAGTAGTCTGTGACTGATCAGTGTGTACCTGCGAGGCAGAGAGAGTGAGGGAACTGGATAGACTTGAGGATGGTTGGGTCGCACTCCACATCAAAAATGGGCCCTGCGAACTTCCAGGATTCATTCAGGTACGTCCCATACTTGCTCCAGGACAGGATGCAGTAACGAATGCACACTTTCTGAGAGACCTCAAAAACCAGGCCTGTTTCTGAGCATTCGTAAATGCCCTCGTCCTCCAGCATCAGCCTGTAGAGAAAACACACAGAGGTCAAGGTCAAGTCAACACAATTTCTGCTCATCAAATTTACATGGCATCATTGCAGATGCTCTTATCCAGAGCCACTTCCATTTCAATCATACTAGAAAAAAGGCGGATGCAGACTTTGGAGTCTTGCCCATGGACTATCATAGGTACAGCTTGGTCCTCCTGCCCGAGTTGGGTATCAAACCCTCTCAGAGGTACCACTCTTACAGCCACACTGTCATTAAAAATAAAACTAAACTGATGAGCCCATGAGGCACGGAGGTGCAGCAGGTAGGTGTCGCAGTCACACAGCTCCAGGGACCTGGAGGTTGCGGGTTGGATTCCCGCTCCGGGTGACTGTCTGTGAGGAGTGTGGTGTGTTCTCCCTGTGTCTGCGTGGGTTTCCTCCGGGTGACTGTCTGTGAGGAGTGTGGTGTGTTCTCCCTGTGTCTGTGTGCGTTTCCTCCGGGTGACTGTCCGTGAGGAGTGTGGTGTGTTCTCCCTGTGTCTGTGTGGGTTTCCTCCGGGTGACTGTCTGTGAGGAGTGTGGTGTGTTCTCCCTGTGTCTGCGTGGGTTTCCTCCGGGTGACTGTCTGTGAGGAGTGTGGTGTGTTCTCCCTGTGTCTGTGTGCGTTTCCTCCGGGTGACTGTCTGTGAGGAGTGTGGTGTGTTCTCCCTGTGTCTGCGTGGGTTTCCTCCGGGTGACTGTCTGTGAGGAGTTGGTGTGTTCTCCCTGTGTCTGCGTGGGTTTCCTCTGGGTGCTCCGGCTTCTTCCCACAGTCAAAAACACACGTTGGTCGGTGGATTGAAGACTCAAAAGTGTCTGTAGGTGTGAGTGTGTAAGTGAATGTGTGTGTGTGTCTGTGTTGCCCTGTGAAGGACTGGCGCCCCCTCCAGGGTGTATTCCCGCCTTGCGCCCAATGATTCCAGGTAGGCTCTGGACCCACTGTGACCCTGAATTGGATAAGCTGTTACAGATAATGGATGGATGGATGGATGGATGAGGCCATCATGTCACAGAGGTAGAATCCTCATCACTACACCTTCAGGAGCCTTTAAGTTAGGAGGCATTACTCTTAGTAACTTTTTCTTTTGTATTTCTGCTATTTCAAAAGAGAATGACATGGTCCCATGGAATATCTACTTTTCCCTTTAACTGGGAAAAGTATAGATTTAATATTGTACCTCTGAGGATACATTTACACTGTTTGTACCAAACATGCACCAGTATAGTACAAAGACGGAAGAAGCAGTTGAGAGGGGGACTCACATTAGTCTGTCTCTAGAGATTTTTCTGGGTGTCACAAGATCATAGCAAGGCCTCTGTAAAAAAACAAATCAACACCGTTTCAAGGCAAAAACTACATTCCTCAACAAATTACACAATCTACACACCTATAAAATCTGATCATATCAATACCATCTGATTCTGTTTAATCACCATTTACCATCTGCTGCATTACTAAACCTGCTCATCCCTCTACTGAGCATGTGAAGACTTACATCATTATATGAGCCAGACTGGCAGTTCTACATAAGGATGCACTACTGTGTGAATCATGGGCTGACGCTGATATCCAATATTTTGCATTATTTCATGCCTGCCATTAATTATACAGACAAATGAACCTTTAAAAAATAAACAGTTCACTCTTATGGTCTTATTGAAATATGACCTGTTTTGCTCAAAATACCACAAGGAATTTCGCCCCTCTCTAAAACAGCCCTGTTCACCACTTTCACTACTTTCACTACTTTCAGCACCTGTTTCTTTAAAAATGACCAATGAGTGATTCTCTGTTCAGAGCAAAGCAGCGAGGAACGAATGGACAAAAGCACTCATGTTTGCATGAGATTCTTATCCCTCTGCTCTCAGTGAGTACGTTTTACATGATTTAACCCCTTCTATGCAGCCTTCCATAGGCAGGTCTGGGGCTGTGGGTGAAGTTATTCAGTTACTCCTGCTCCTAACGTCAGAAAGGGAGCCAGAACTGAACGTTTTGTTGAATCCTGTGTTCTCTGATTTAGTCAGTCCACCAAAAAGGGCCTATGTTGTATTGTTTCCAAGTCTGTGGTTGGGGAGGGACTGCAGATATATATATGTTTGGGCGCAAGCACTGGACACTGGAGTTTGTCAAAATACGTTCAATTTAAGAAAGAATTAGATCTAGACAGAAAAAAAGCATAGTTTGTTTGGTCATTTGTTTTGTTACGGTTTTAAAGGCAGTAAAATAAATATATTGCAGACACCTAGTATTGTGTAGTACACTCAATTCATGATCCATTATGATTTAAATAAATATCAGTCCAGGTATATCTGTTCTAAGAAGTTCTCTGCTAGTACTGATATGATTCTTGTATCGTCAAGCATCCTTCTTATTACATACAATGATTTACAAATGAACTAGATAAACGAACAGAAATAAACAACAACTTACAAAAACTTTAAAACGACATACACACCTGGAGACCTTCACACTTTTCACAGCAGTGCTTCAGTGGATTTCCTAAAAACACACAGGACAACGGAAACATAACTATCAGAGTAACAGTGCTGTTATCAGAACATGAGCAACAGCACATTCTCCAAACAGAGCCCCGCCAAATCTCCCTGTGTTCTCCACCATTCTAGCGTTTTATTGAAGGCTCGTGTCTCAAAGAGAAGGTTAAAAGGTGAGGCTTGACCCCGACGTGATTTGAACACGCAACCTTCTGATCTGGAGTCAGACGCGCTACCGTTGCGCCACGAGGTCGGCACAGCTGCTGTGTTCCCAGGAACTCACAAGAGCTTTACGACATACCGGCTACAACTCCTCACTTCACAACTCCAACAGCGTGGAATTATTAACTCAAACATTCAGAGACCATTAGTTTTACTTTATATTGATTCGTTTTTTTGTGATTTTTTTTAGCCCTAACTTATTAATGAAAATGATTACACAAAATACAAAATGGGCCATAGTTTTTCAACAGTATGTACACACTTATACTCTCCTAGAAAACTTGTATTCTACATGTTGAAAACTTTACGGGACTGTCCAAGCTTTATTATGAAAAGAAGGGTAATAACAGGGAGTTTGTTCTCCTCTGCTGCAGGAACAGATTCTACTCTTCTGAGAACGTTTTACACTATACGCTGGAATACTGATGTAAAGATTTGATGGCATTCGGCCACAAGGACACAAGTGAAATCAGGTTCTGATGTGTACTGGGTGGAGCAGCGTATCTCTACAAACAACCTTTCCCTGCTCTACACTTCAATACCTGGGCGACTTTATAGCCTTCCAGCTCATGCTTGGCATTGAGCATGGTGACTTTAGACTCATGTGTGATCTTAGGCCCCAAAAATATAGACATATTTGTTTACATTTGACCAGGGGTGATCTGATTTCCTTATATTTACCCTCACTTGTGGCTCTGGGCTCCTCGTCTGATTCTGGATGGGGAGAAAAACACAGTGACTCTGTTAAATGTGATCAAACTTCCAGTGTAACTGTGATCATAAAAATAAAGACTAAAGTCAACGTGACGTATAAGGGTATTTTGTTCTCACCCCGATTTAATTCCTTGTCACATGACTCATTTTCTGTAAGAGAACGGAAAAACACAGGAATGAGCAAAAACATACACACGTCTACAGCAACGTACACTTCCCACTTCATTTCTAACAACTACTTTACCACATGCTCTAATTCTAATAACACAGAAGTCTATTTAACGTATATTAAAAACTATGAGCATATCTGAATATGTTTTAAAGCAGTGAGAACAGATTTAGATCCCCAGATCCCCACATTACGCCAAAACTATTTGTGTACTTTCTGCAGTAAAGAAAATAAACCAATTGTACCTAGGCGGACTTATTTTCATGGCATTTTCTTTTTTCTATAATAAAGAGTAAACATCAGTGTCAGGAACGAAGGGCAGCTGATGGACCCCTTGATGAGAGAAATCCCCCCAAGGGCAGGAGCGTGTGTTCTGTTCATATGAGCAGAAAAGGACAGAAGCTCTTATTTTATTTTGCAGCCAGTTAATAATACACAATTAAAATCCTGGACTAATGAGATGATTGGAGCCGACCGTTGCATACACACAGTGGCCATTTACATCTCGACCAGTGTGTGTCAGTGGGGGTTGGGGGGCTAGTTTTCCAATCTGGAAAAATCAAACCGTTCGGTTGTTTAAAGCTCAATGTGGATGCGTTTTCACGGGCAGAGCAAAAGCAAACAGAAACTTGTTTGTCCTGCTGTCACAGGCGTCTCCACCCTTCGACTCCCAGTGAAAGACCGGAGCACATGTTCCAGTCATTTTTAAAGCTGAAGTGCCACAGACAGGTGTGGCGCCGTGGCTTAGTTGGTTAAAGCGCCTGTCTAGTAAACAGGAGATCCTGGGTTCGAATCCCAGCGGTGCCTTATATTGCAGCTTGTGAATTTCTTGAATCAGACTGAGAACAACTAAAATATGAGCGTAAAAGAACAAGCAAGAGACCCTCTCTAAGAAGAATAGATGGTATCTGAAATATGAATAATACATGGTAGCTTACTATGCTGAAAAAAAGCAATGTACACCAGTTTTGGATCATAAAGACCAGTCTGACTCATCCCAATGGCACTGGATGGAGAAGGATGCAAGAAACCAGCTCTTCAACGAGAAGATATGGAGCCTCTTCCTACTAACCCGACTCTCTTTCCTCTTCCTCCACTTCCTCAGCATCTTCCTCTGAGCTCTCACCAGAAGATGATTCTGCGCTGTCTGTAAACAAAACCAGATAAAGCCTTGAGAACACCCGCCTGTTCTTAAATGAGGTTTATCATCATACCCATCATAATTTCACACGGTTTCAGTCTCACAATAACTAAAGAACAATGGTTTTATATCTGCTTCAACAATCTAACGGACTGGAGACCGTACCTGAGCTTGCATTTCCATTTTCAATCTCACTACCTGTTTAAAGAGAGAACAGAGAAACAAAATATTGACTTCACTTTAGATTCAGTAGCAAATATACATTATTTACATTTACATTTGTCACTGTTTATTGCAGGGACCTGCCATCAGTTAAATATTTTGAAAACTTCACGATATATTTCTTAATTTTTGTCAATATTAAATAATTCCAATATTGATATGAAGCGTTTATAATCCACTGAAAAACTACCAAAAACAAACAAGAAACATGGCATCACCATCAAACATAAACCTCTTGGCTTAGTCAGTATTATTACTTGTAAACTAAGTCGTTAATTAAGTGTGTCCTGAACTGACGACAACGATTAGTCGGTGACAAATGTGGTAAGTAATGTATATTGAAATATTGAAAATGTGTATAAAAATCATATCATTGTTATTGAAACATTTTATATTGTGATATATATTGATATTGAATTATTGTCCAGCCCTATGTACAACCCTAATTATGAATTGTACATGCAGCATAGTACTGTGATGATCCGTTTAAAATAAAAGTCCAGGTTTGACAGTTAATTTTACTTGTAAATATGTATCCCAATCATCTTAGGGCTCCTGTAAGTGAGGTCTTTTTGAAAAATGAAGACATACACAATTATTTACTGCTCCATATCATTGCTCATGGAACAAAAACCATCTCCAAAACAAGCATTTTGCAAAGACTTGAAATGATAATGTAACCAGATATATTCCTAAAAATAACACAATGCCCAAGAAACAGAGGTCAGAATAAAAGGTTTTTATGCAGCAATGACAGTGCAGTGTTATACAAATGATGGTAAATTCAATCAAAACGGCTTTCCCAGGCACCGCTGGGGTATTGCCATGTTCTACAGAAAGCTGCCCAGTGAAAGACGTTACTGTTACAGTAGAGTCATTACCGTACTCTTCAAGCACAAAATTGGTTCATATCTAAAGTACTATCTCCACCACAACCCACAATGACTGTGTGAATCACAGAAGGAGCCATGAGATTAGAGTGGAACTAAGAATCAGTAACTGAGTGATGGAGATGAACCAAAGCATTTCTACGTCTCCAGGGTAGTTTCCAGATCTCACTCAATAGATTTAGACTGGAAGTGTTAGGTGCTCAGAGGGCCTCATAACATTCTGTGGAGATTATACAAAGATTATACTGAGTGTGCATTAGTATCTTTCCACGGGCTAACACTCAGGGACAGTGCCGGTGTCTACAGTGGCTCTGTGGCGCAATGGATAGCGCATTGGACTTCTAGCTGCATGAGTGAGGCAATTCAAAGGTTGTGGGTTCGAGTCCCACCAGAGTCGTTCATTTCTGCAATTTCCTAGAGTTAGAGTGCCTCAATAAGGCATTTTCTCATCATTTATTTGTGCTTAACTTAATTCACTAATTACAGGATCGCCTAGAAACATTGTGATATGTATTTTGAGACGTTGGGGATTTGATGACTAGTTTAACTCCAAAATTAATCGTGTTTGGATGTACAACAGTTTGGAGATTAGCCCTTATACCAGCTCTGTGTGATGTAGGAAATAGAGCCTCAAACCCGTTTAACAAAGCCATTGTTTAATATTTAATCTATACAACCCATGTTTTATTTATTTAAATTTTGATCGAATTATTACACACTTTTCTAACTCCATAGCGATTCCTAGCAGCAGGATTCTCAATACCGAAAATCCAAAAACAAATCTGCTACACATTAGTCTTTCAGTCTGAATTCAGTCAAATGTTGAGGTCAGTTGATAAACTTGGACAGATTTTACAGAAAGAAGAGTCAGTGATGTTCTACTCAATGTTAAATGTTAATGATATTCAAATAGTTAAAGAGTAGTTGAAATGGAAAATAAGGTTTTAAGGTTCTAAGACAAAATGACGTATACTACAGGCTGTATAGTCTCTTTGCAAAAGAAAATAGTCTATGACTACTAACTACAACATTTATAATATGAGCATTAGCTGTACACTGATCACCTCTCTGTAGAGCTCAGGGTGTTTAAGTTGCTGGTGTTACTTGTTTTGCAGAGAAGGGATTTATAACGTGGGTTGTAGACACACATCTACACTACTGCTTCCTCTGTGCTCGAGTTGAGTGAAGCGCGCGGCTCAACGCGCTATTTGATTCACTGAATCAATCTAATAGAACGCGCTATTTGATTCACTGTATCAATTTAATGGAACTCGCTATTTGATTCACTGAATCAATCTAATGGAACGCGCTATTTGATTCACTGAATCAATCTAATGGAACGCGCTATTTGATTCACTGAATCAATCTACTCCAAATAGCAAGCTTCAGAAATATATACATTTCTATGGAAGCCGCATAAAATAATAAAAAAGACACTAATTTTTATTTTTCTGCTATCTCAATATTTCGAGATACTATCTCATTATTTTGAGATACTAAGTCAATATATTGAGATACTAACTCATTATTTTGAGACACTAAGTCAATATACTGAGATACTAACTCATTATTTTGAGACACTAAGTCAATATACTGAGATACTAACTCATTATTTTGAGATACTAAGTCAATATATTGAGATACTAACTTATTATTTTAAGACAGTATCTCATTATTTTAGATATGCCAATATATTGAGATAGTATACAATCTCAACATATTGACTTAGTATTTTAAAGTAATGAGATAGTATCTCGAAATATTGAGATAGCAACTTGCATATTAATGAAAAATAAAAACTGGGGCCTTTTTTGTATTATTTTATGTGGTGGAAACAGGCTTCCATACATTTCTAAATTAATGATATACAATATAATTAAAACATATTCTAAAGTAACAGATTCATTTTCCTATATCTCTCAGTTTTCAATTCTCAAAATTAAAATAAAACCTCAAAAAATATATTTTCTCCCTTATAATATACTTCAATGTTTATTATACATTGACTACTGTAAGCATCTTTGAGGAATTAAAAAGTGATATATAAACATAACGCATTATTATAACGTTTTAATTTAAAAATCCAGACTCATGTCAGTAACAGCATGTGCGTCCTGGAAAACACTGCTTTCCAACTGTTCTGGAAACAGTTCTGTTTTCTGTAATCGAACACAGGTATTTCAGATCATTACCGAGACCTTCAGGAACTTATTTGAGTCATTTGAGTCCTAGCATCGGAAATCTAAAGAGTCATGAGTTTAGTCAAGCAACAACAGTATGAAGGTAACTGCCCTGACACAGATTTCCACACCACAGACACACTTTCGCGGTGAGTGAAAAAGAACGACTCTGGTGGGACTCGAACCCACAACCTTTGAATGGCCTCACTCAAGCAGCTAGAAGTCCAATGCGCTATCCATTGCGCCACAGAGCCCTCACACATGCAGAGTCATACAAAAGGATTTCCCTGAAAAGAAGGGGGAGGGTGGGTGAGGCAGAATTAAACAGAACTGGGGTGGGGGTGGATGTTTTGCTGGGTGTGGGAATGTTCTTGTAGAGTGTAAGTTGAAAAAACTGCAGTAACCACTTCTAATAACTGATAACAGCTTTTGTAATGTGGTCAGATTTGGTGTGTTGATTGCACTGCCAGCTTGTAACCATCTTCTTCTCCACTGAAGGTAACCATGCCCAATGCCACATGTCATAAAGCTCCCCAGCCCCCAACACTGGGCTGTGGAGCAGTGAAACTCCTATCCAATCCTTTCCAAAACTTTTAGGATGAGTTAAGATTGGTGTTTGTGATCAAGAACTAATGATCTGATTCATTACAACCAGACCTCATAAAACTTCTTGCTATCAAATCCTCACAGAAATGATCCAACATCAATCTTAAAGGCTAAGCAGCAGCGATATGAAAGTGTCAAACAAATAAATACGTAGATGGTGGACAACAACTCTAGAAGCTGCACTTAATTTAATGCAAAATGAGGAAAAGGTGTGTTGTTTTTGGCTGCAGTCATTCAATGTACAGTGGGACATCTGTGAACAAATGGCCCAAAGATCCCAAAATATCCAGAAAATGGACTAAATTTGTCCACTTTAAACGGGCACTTTGGAAAGGACCATCCGCTCACTCCGTTATCTGTAGCTCATTTCACTGGCGCTTGTCCAACAATATGGGCATGTAAGGACACCAACGAAAGGTGTTCAAGAGCCTCTGTAACATGGAGGTAAACAGGGTGAGGACACTCACTTCGCCTGTTTTAGTTGGTGTTAGTTAACGTTAGCTTGACTCGCTAAACTCGGTGTCTCAGATTATACTCGGCTACGTAGCTGCATTACGGAGGTTTATAGTGTCGGAGGAATTCGAGTTCGACTTCGATCACATTTACAAGAATAACGGTACCTCTACATTTGAGTTTAGCTTATTGCTAGGCTATTGTCATGAATAATGTTGGTTATTTAGCTAGATACTGTCATAACAGTCAGTCATAACGGTGTTTTACCGCGGCGTTGTTCAGCTGTTGTCCACCAGTGACGTCACGGTCGCGTTCAAGAATTTCCGTAGCGAGCTCGGGTTTTTCTGTCAATTTAATAAAATTGTCAGTTTTAAAGCAAATTAAGCTGCTATTTTCATTTTAATTCATACTTATATCTGTCAGTAACTACAATAATGTGGAATATTCATGGAGGTCCATTAAGTGGTGCTTAGCCTTTAAACCCTTTGCAGAAGGCTAGAGGCTGTTCTATTCATTTCAGGAGCCACACTGGACGAAGTAGTCTTCACAAAAATCAGGACATACAGTGTATTTCTTAAAATTAGTTTCTTTACACTTCAAAAAGATAGAATCCAGGAAACCATCCTTGTCTCACTCATTCCTCCCCAGGGTTGTTATTACTGTGCAGTGATACACACACACAGCTGTCCCATTTTTCTCTGGCCAGGTTAGTAAGAACAGTCCACTGTATGGTTACTCGACTAATCTCGCTCTTCATGAGCTCATCTGTGTCCAGTCCCCCGTCCTTATACACTAATCTGAGAACCCTCCGTTTGGGAAATGAGAATGCCTTTTACTTTTAAGTCAAAAGAACAGTGATCTCTGGGTTCAGACCAATTTCACTCTGGTGGTGAACACCATTCACAAAGGAATTCATTCACGAAGAAGTGCACCAGAATTCATCAAGCCGCTGTGGTCGATTGGCTAAAAAGAAACCACTTTTAACCTTTCAAACATGTCCCACTTTCTTCAAAAGCACCACAATAACAGGGCTCCACCTCCATGTGGTGTTTGTTCTGAAAACCCAACCCATTAATCCATAACAGACACATACAGTCAGGGCTGGACGATAATTCAATATCGGTATTTATTACAATATAAACAATGACAATGACTTGATCTTTAAACCCATTTTTAATAGTTTCATTATTCAATATTCATTATTCACAGCATATGTCACTGACTGAGTGCTCGGCCATCAGATCACTGCTAAAAATATTAAAAAATATTAATACGGACAAAGCCAAGAGGTTGTTGGTGGATGGTGATGTCATGTTGCTTTCGGTTAATTAATAAATATACTGTGATTTAATAGAAGTTTGAAGTAAAACCCCTATCTGAGGAATAATACACAGTTTTAACAGACATCCGCATTGCTGTGAGGATCTGACTGTATTGAAACTGATAAAGGGACCTGATAAACCTTGAATAACTTTGTTCATTAAAAAATAACAACAAGATAAAACCAAACAAAGCAGTTCTTGTTCATTCATATTACTACTTTTTATTTCTGACCTCCAGAAGTGTAGCTGGAGTATGGAGAGGAATCAGTGCCAAAATGAAAAGCAGTCACTTGTGATTCCTTTTCCAAACTAACGTGAAGAATACATGCCAAAGTTAAAAGCTATTACACTGTTTTCACGTCGCTTGAACTCTTTACTAAAAAACAATACACGAGTTACATCCCGAATTAGTGTCAAAATTGGATACAGTCACCTCGAAATGTAACCAGTACACAACGGCATCCATGAACTACGGCCTTTATTAAAGAACCCTTGAAGAACCACGCCCCAGATTCGGTAGAGGACTGTGATCGGATAGTGATGGTTTTTCAAAACGTGGCACGAATACAGCACTGCTCTCAGCTGAAATGTAATCCCTGCTTTATATTTTGCTTTGGCTCTTTCACAGTGCCACACATTGGAATACAATACAGTTGAGCTGATTGGTTCGGTGGTCTGAGGATTCCATGTCTGCTTTTTGCGGATGATGTGGTCTTGTTGGCTTCATCGAGCCCGGACGTCCAGTTTGCAGCCGAGTGTGAAGCGGTAGGGATGAGGATCAGTACCTCCAAGTCCGAGTCCCTGGTACTCAGTCGGAAAGGGGTTGGAGTGCTCTCTCCAGGTTGGAAGTGAGATCCTGCCTCAAGTGGAGGAGTTTAAATACCTCGGGGTCTTGTCCACGAGTGAGGGAAAGGTGGAGCGTGAGATTGACAGGCGGATCGGTGCAGCGTCAGCAGTAATGCGGGCTCGGTACCGGTCCGTTGTGGTGAAGAGAGAGCTGAGCAGAAAAGCAAAGCTCTCGATTTACCATTCGATCTACGTCCCGACCCTCACCTATGGTCACGAGCTTTGGGTAGTGACCGAAAGAACGAGATCGCGGGTACAAGCGGCTGAAATGAGTTTTCTCCGCAGGGTGTCTGGACTCTCCCTTAGAGACAGGGTTAGGAGCTCGGACGTCCGCGAGAGACTCGGAGTGGAGCCGCTGCTCCTCCACGTTGAGAGGAGCCAGTTGAGGTGGTTGGGATGCCTCCTGGACGCCTTCCTGGAGAGGTGTTCCGGGTATGTCCAAAAGGGAGGAGGCCCCGGGGCAGACCAAGAACACGCTGGAGAGACCACATGTCTCGACTGGCCTGAGAACGCCTCTGTATACCCCCGGAGGAGCTGGAGGCGGTGGCTGGGGAGAGGGAGGTCTGGGTTTCTTTGCTCCGACTGCTTCCCCCGGATAAGCGGTGGATAATGGATGGATGGATGATTGCATTTTTATGAGGTTTGTGTTCAATTCTGACACGAATTCAGCATTTTATTCTTTAAATGGAAATTGACACGTATTGTTTTTTTCTGGTAGGAGACAGTGACATTAAATCAATGTTTCCGCATGTCTGTGTTTAGAAGTAATCTCACGTGTATTGCATTTTAATCAGACGTTTATAAGTCATATGACCAGAGGTCAAAAACCATAAACCCACAGATCCAAGAAAACTAGAGCGTCAGGGTTATTTTTCAGAAGCGCTACTTCAATCAAAGTGTTTAAATGGTATGAATGGTGTAGACCTAAAATTCAGACTCCAAATTGAGATGGATTTGAGTGTATAATTGAGCTTACAGCGCTCTCTGCTGGACAAACCGAGCTGCTGCATTGTAAACATGCCTTACCTTTCAGATCTGAGGGGGGGATTTCTCCATTTCTGTAAAGAGAAATTCAAGCGTAAGTTCACTGGACATAGAAGGCATTAAACAGTGTATTCCATGAGTTTCCCTGCTCTGACACACCTCATTCAACACTTTCCAACCCAATACTGATGAATCTGATGCTGATTTTGGAGTAATACTTCTTTCAATGTACAGTGAAGTTTGTACAAACCAGAAACGAACGCCGTGGCCTTCAAGGCTGAAAATACAGTCAGAAACAAAGGCACTGTACAGGCACCTTTAAAGGTACAAGACTGCTTTGAATGACTAGTTGTGTTCCCTAAATGTAAATTCAATTGATGTGAATATTTATAAGCTTTTATTATTGAGCTGCATACATCCTGGAGATGAAATGGGACACACAATTAATATAGGATATAGTACATTTAACTTCTTTAACTCAAAGTACTGAATAATGTGTCCAGGAGGGTGCCATGGCAGTGAGAGTTTTTCTGAGGGTGTACCGTCGTGGACATTGATATTTCGTTTTAAATTAAATGTTTGAAACTTGGATACTGAATTAATTTGTGCAAAATAAAATAAAGTCCTGAATGTCAATGCCCAGCCCACATCCTGGCCAAACACCAGCCAGTCACAGCTAATATTTAAACTACAACCACGGTCGCTCGTGAAAGGAGGACAGTTATTTCTGGATGTGACAAGAACTCAGAAGGGATCCCAGCCTTGTGACGTCAATCTTTAGGGCAAACTGCTACATACCGTCTACAATTACATGCAAAAACAATTTACTAACAACTAAAGTGGTAGCTACAATAATTAAAGTGGTAGCCACAACAACTAAAGTGGTAGCCACAACAACTAAAGTGGTAGCTACAACAACTAAAGTGGTAGCTACAACAATTAAATTGGTATCTACAACAAAGTGGTAGACACAACAACTAAAGTGGTAGCTACAATAATTAAAGTGGTAGCCACAACAACTAAAGTGGTAGCCACAACAACTAAAGTGGTAGCCACAACAACTAAAGTGGTAGCTACAACAATTAAATTGGTATCTACAACAAAGTGGTACACACAACAACTAAAGTGGTAGCTACAATAATTAAAGTGGTAGCTATAACAACTAAAGTGGTAGCTACAACAATTAAAATGGTAGCTACAACAACTAAAGTGGTAGACACAACAACTAAAGTGGTAGCTACAACAACTAAAGTGGTAGCTACATCAACTAAAGTGGTAGCTACAACAACTAAAGTGGTAGCTACAACAATTAAAGTGGTAGCTACAACAATTAAAGTGGTAGCTACAACAATTAAAATGGTAGCTACAACAACTAAAGTGGTAGCTACAACAACTAAAGTGGTAGACACAACAACTAAAGTGGTAGCTACAACAACTAAAGTGGTAGCTACAACAACTAAAGTGGTAGCTACATCAACTAAAGTGGTAGACACAACAACTAAAGTGGTAGCTACAACAATTAAAATGGTAGCTACAACAATTAAAGTGGTAGCTACAACAATTAAAATGGTAGCTACAACAACTAAAGTGGTAGACACAACAACTAAAGTGGTAGCTACAACAATTAAATGGTCTAATTAGTCTTCTGCTGCTAATTAGTGTAAACTTGCTTCTTAAATATGGCAATAAGATTCAGTCTTCATTCCTCAGCCGTGTCCTCCTCAAAGCATGAAAGCTCATATATGTCATATACCGCATAAAACAATCATTTTATCATGGTTTTTAATAAACTATAAATGTTAAACATTCTCCCTGTGTCTGCATGGGTTTCCTCTGGGTGCTCCAGGTGTAAAAACACACGTTGGTACATGGATTGGCGACTCAAAAGTGTCCATAGGTGTGAGTGAATGTGTGAGTGTGTGTCACCTGATGAAGGACTGGCACCCCCTGCTGGGTGTGTTCCTGCCTTGTGCCCAGAGATACCGGGTAGGCTACGAACACACTGCAAACGTGAACGTGACACGTGCTTACAGACAATGAATGAATGACTGAATGAATGAATGAAAACACTACATGTTTACTACTAATTTTCCTGAGTCAAATGTTTTGTTGGATTTCAATGACCCAGGTCAACTTACAGCACATTACAAACCAATTAATCTCCCAGAATACGGACCGCCAGAGTGACTGAAAAACCCTGTCCCAAAAATATATGTTCCCAATGTACATCTGCAAAATACAGTTACGTATTAATTATCACAGAACCCAACCCACAGTGCTAGGGGTTAAATCTCAAATTCTTCATTCTCAGTTCTGGATGAGTTCTGGACACCACTGGTTGAACAGTATCAGTCTGTTGGGTGTGTCAGCCACGCAGGGAAAATGGTAAACCTCAAACTGATTAAAGAATCGACATCTCTCTAGAAACAGCTTACACATGCTCTCCATCTTTATATACCCACCTACATCTGTGCACAGGACAAAAAATGCAGCTGCAATGTTTCCATGGAGATGATCTCCCCACAAATTAAATCCATATGCAGTTTTCTTTGGTGGGTCCGGTGGAGCTTGGTGGAGCCTACATGGAATCACTAGGCGCAAGGCAAGAAGACACATTCACACAAACCTGTGGACACTTTTTGAGTCACCAATCCACCGACCAACGTGTGTTTTTGGACTGTGGGAGGAAACCCATGCAGACACAGAGAGAACACACCACACTCCTCACAGACAGTCACCCGGAGGAAACCCACACAGACACAGGGAGAACCCACCACACTCCTCACAGACAGTCACCCGGAGGAAACCCACGCAGACGCAGGGAGAACACACCACACTCCTCACAGACAGTCACCCGGAGGAAACCCACGCAGACGCAGGGAGAACACACCACACTCCTCACAGACAGTCACCCGGAGGAAACCCACGCAGACGCAGGGAGAACACACCACACTCCTCACAGACAGTCACCCGGAGGAAACCCACACAGACACAGGGAGAACACACCACACTCCTCACAGACAGTCACCCGGAGGAAACCCACACAGACACAGGGAGAACCCACCACACTCCTCACAGACAGTCACCCGGAGGAAACCCACGCAGACGCAGGGAGAACACACCACACTCCTCACAGACAGTCACCCGGAGGAAACCCACGCAGACGCAGGGAGAACACACCACACTCCTCACAGACAGTCACCCGGAGGAAACCCACGCAGACACAGGGAGAACACACCACACTCCTCACAGACAGTCACCCGGAGGAAACCCATGCAGACACAGAGAGAACACACCACACTCCTCACAGACAGTCACCCGGAGGAAACCCACGCAGACACAGGGAGAACACACCACACTCCTCACAGACAGTCACCCGGAGGAAACCCACGTGGACACAGGGAGAACACACCACACTCCTCACAGACAGTCACCCGGAGGAAACCCACGCAGACACAGGGAGAACACACCACATTCCTCACAGACAGTGGAGTGGGAGTTGGATCCACAACCTCCAGGTACCTTGTGCTGTGTGACTGCGACACTATCTGCTGCACCACCATTCCACCCCCGTTTTGTCATATGGATTTGGTAAATCAACAGCACACTCAATTTAACATAATGAAGTATTATGCAATGTGGAAGAGAAATACCCCCAATTTTATTCCCATGGTTTTTGAATACATGTTGAATGAACAGTTGTCCACATATTTTTCACTGCATAATGTATATATTAATTAAGGAATTTATTTTAATTTACTAATTTCCACAGCCATATGGTATTTTAGATAAGGTAAAATATCATCAAACCAGTCCTTATCACACACTCCCTGATGTGTATTTGATAGTGTGCAGAAAGGAAAAGAAAGGAAAGGAAATGAGAAACATGAACAAAAAAGAAAGGAAACAGCCGGAGGGCAGACCGTTTACGAAAGCAAGGGAGGAGAGAGGGATGAACAAAACAGAGGATAAAGAGCACTCAGCTGTTTCCGCTCTATACTTCACTCTCACAGTCCCTCCAGGTCTCATGCTCTCTCACTCCTCTCTCTCTCTCTCTCTCTATTGTGTTGTGTATATCTTCACAAAGCTGTGAAATACACTGAAAACGAAGGGCAAACTTTCTTTTCACACTCTCATCTGCACACTTCTCGTTCTGTCAGTTGAGGCACAATAACAGGAAGTGGGGTGCTGCCAATATCTCTTGGCTTCAGAGCTCTGACCCACTTCCACAACAGCTGCATGGCCCAACCTGAGAGGACCTGAACTGACCTCAGGCAGGGCATTGTCTGAAAACCCTGTATGATCATTAAACCTCACCAAATGAGCCAAAGCCTGAATTCACCGGAGGGCACTTTAAAATACAACCAGCATCAGAGCAACAGCTCTGCCACGAAACAAACTTACCCTGCTTCCTGCTCTGGTAGACGTGTTGATATTTAGTTAAAATAATGTCTGTGGTTAAAGTACATGTAGCTCTCAGAAACATTTTGGGTAGCCACAACAACTAAAGTGGTAGCTACAACAACTAAAGTGGTAGCTACAACAATTAAAGTGGTAGCCACAACAATTAAAATGGTAGCTACAACAACTAAAGTGGTAGCTACAACAATTAAAGTGGTAGCCACAACAATTAAAATGGTAGCTACAACAACTAAAGTGGTAGCTACAAAAACTAAAGTGGTAGCTACAACTATTAAAGTGGTAGTCACAACAATTAAAATGGTAGCTACAACAACTAAAGTGGTAGCTACAACAATTAAAGTGGTAGCCACAACAACTAAAGTGGTAGCCACAACAACTAAAGTGGTAGCCACAACAACTAAAGTGGTAGTCACAACAACTAAAGTGGTAGCTACAACAACTAAAGTGGTAGCTACAACAACTAAAGTGGTAGGTACAACAAAGTGGTAGCTACAACAACTAGGTAGCTACAACAACTAAAGTGGTAGACACAACAACTAAAGTGGTAGCTACAACAATTAAAGTGGTATCTACAACAAAGTGGTAGACAACAACTAAAGTGGTAGCTACAACAACTAAAGTGGTAGCTACAACAATTGAAGTGGTAGCTACAACAATTAAAGTGGTAGCTATAACAACTAAAGTGGTAGCTATAACAACTAAAGAGGTAGCCACAACAACTAAAGTGGTAGCTACAACAACTAAAGTGGTAGCCACAACAACTAAAGTGGTAGCCACAACAACTAAAGTGGTAGCTATAACAAATAAAGTGGTAGCCACAACAACTAAAGTGGTAGCTACAACAATTAAAATGGTAGCTACAACAATTAAAGTGGTAGCTACAACAAAGTGGTAGACACAACAACTAAAGTTGTAGACACAACAACTAAAGTTATAGCTACAACAATTAAAGTGATAGCTGCAACAAAGTGGTAGACACAACAACTAAAGTAGTAGCTACAACAATTAAAGTGGTAGCTACAACAACTAAAGAGGTAGCTGCAACAAAGTGGTAGACACAACAACTAAAGTGGTAGCTACAACAACTAAAGTGGTAGCTACAACAAAGTGGTAGACACAACAACTAAAGTGGTAGCTACAACAATTAAAGTGGTAGCTACAACAAAGTGGTAGCTACAACAACTAAAGTGGTAGCTACAACAACTAAAGTGGTAGCTATAACAAATAAAGTGGTAGCTATAACAAATAAAGTGGTAGCCACAACAACTAAAGTGGTAGCTACAACAATTAAAATGGTAGCTACAACAATTAAAGTGGTAGCTACAACAAAGTGGTAGCCACAACAACTAAAGTGGTAGACACAACAACTAAAGTTGTAGCTACAACAATTAAAGTGGTAGCTACAACAACTAAAGTGGTAGCTGCAACAAACTGGTAGACACAACAACTAAAGTGGTAGCTACAACAATTAAAGTGGTAGACACAACAACTAAAGTGGTAGCTACAACAATTAAAGTGGTAGCTACAACAATTAAAGTGGTAGCTACAACAAAGTGGTAGACACAACAACTAAAGTTGTAGACACAACAACTAAAGTTATAGCTACAACAATTAAAGTGATAGCTGCAACAAAGTGGTAGACACAACAACTAAAGTGGTAGCTACAACAACTAAAGTGGTAGCTACAACAAAGTGGTAGACACAACAACTAAAGTAGTAGCTACAACAATTAAAGTGGTAGCTACAACAACTAAAGAGGTAGCTGCAACAAAGTGGTAGACACAACAACTAAAGTGGTAGCTACAACAACTAAAGTGGTAGCTACAACAAAGTGGTAGACACAACAACTAAAGTGGTAGCTACAACAATTAAAGTGGTAGCTACAACAAAGTGGTAGCTACAACAACTAAAGTGGTAGCTACAACAACTAAAGTGGTAGCTATAACAAATAAAGTGGTAGCTATAACAAATAAAGTGGTAGCCACAACAACTAAAGTGGTAGCTACAACAATTAAAATGGTAGCTACAACAATTAAAGTGGTAGCTACAACAAAGTGGTAGCCACAACAACTAAAGTGGTAGACACAACAACTAAAGTTGTAGCTACAACAATTAAAGTGGTAGCTACAACAACTAAAGTGGTAGCTGCAACAAACTGGTAGACACAACAACTAAAGTGGTAGCTACAACAATTAAAGTGGTAGCTACAACAAAGTGGTAGACACAACAACTAAAGTGGTAGCTACAACAATTAAAGTGGTAGCTACAACAATTAAAGTGGTAGCTACAACAAAGTGGTAGCTACAACAACTAAAGTGGTAGCTATAACAACTAAAGTGGTAGCTACAACAACTAAAGTGGTAGCTACAACAACTAAAGTGGTAGCTACAACAACTAAAGTGGTCAGAATGACTCTATTCTTCTTAATTTCATGTTATTTGGTCTATAATAAAAGGCTGAAGATACGAATAATGTGCTGTGACCTAATCACAGAGCACCTCATCAAAACAAAATAAAATCAATCACAAAGAAGGTATAAGTGACTAAGTATGAGTTGAATTAGCTTCTGCAGCTGTATTAAAGTTTCAGGCAAGCCATTTAAAAGTGACTTAGCACATTGAGGTGAGTGTGTGATGATTTAAGCACAAGACAAGCCAATAATAAGCACTAAAAGTACTTGTTTTATAAGCTCCAGTGCAAAAAACCAAACAAGCAACTTCAGACAGGCCTTGGCTTATCGACTCCATCTCACGTAACAGGACGTTTGTGCACAAACGACTGCTTTCACGCTCCGCGTCAGCTGGTGATCAGAGGGTCGAGTGTGAGTGATTGTGTCTCGTTTAAGTAAACAAGTCAAGGTGTCTGTCTCACAGACTTGAAAATGCACCACACCACACACCACGTGGGCTTCAGCTCGACTGGGACTTGCTGTCGACAGCACTTTCAGATGTGTTCACACATGTCAGGTTGCGGAAGAGAAAACAAGAAAAGGCCTGAAGCCTTAGAGTGGAGACTGTGAGAGAAGACAGTTTATGTCAGAGAGAGTGAGAGAGAGAGAGAGAGAGAGTGAGAGTGTGTGTGTGTGTCATGGCAAAAATAGTACACAGGCAGAACAAGTTTACCTCGTGGCAGAAGTAGGCCACGCTTTTTTGTTTGGCTTTTGGTTGTTTTTGTTTTGTTTTTTTTAAGCTTTCATTTGCTCTTTCTTCCAACGGTTGTAAAAATGTGCAGCTGGAGAAGAAAGAAAACACAGCCAGACAGAGTCCGTTTCATTTTTACCTTCAACTGATTGGAGGAATGGGTTCCATATCAAGTTACATAAATGTTTTTTGGTTAATGTTTTATCCTGATTACTATAGTGTTATCAGGTCTAGCCTGTTTAGTGGGTGAAGTTTATGCAAGTTATGTGTGTGTGTGTGTGTGTGTGTGTGTGTGTATGTGTGGGAGGGGGCATGCACTGAATGTCTTTCTTTAATGCACTTATTATTTCCTGGCGTATTGCACTCAGTGTAAGGTCATTTGTATAAATTGTGCTGTAGTTTGAATGTTGGATCATCTTTTGTAAGTCGCTTTGGATAAAAGCATCTGCCAAAAGCATAAATGTAAATGTGTTCTATTACATGAAAAACAGAGTAAGTTAAAAGAGAAAAAAAGACATCCTCTAAGACATCAAGTCAGCGGCATGTCCCTGGTCAAAATAACATCTACAAAGAAGTTAATGCTAATAATTAAAGGAACATTACAGTGGAACCTCTACCTACGAACTTGATCCGTTCCGTGACGCGGTTCGTAAGTAGAAAAGTTCGTTTCTCGAGTCAGTTTTCCCCATTTAAAATAATGGAAAAGCATTGAATGGGTTCCAGACCCCACCCCGGAAGTCACCCTTTTTGCACTGATATATGTTTACAACACTCTCAAATTAGTAAAAAAATACATGTAGTGTTACTAAGAATAAAAGAGAAACACAGTGGAAACAGTGATAAAAAAGAAATAATAAAGTTGTAAGTGGTTACACATCGCTACCTTGGAGACGTGACGACTGGCTGGAGGAGTAACACAGGCACTGGCTGTATGACGGGAGGTGGGGGGTGGGGGGAATAACGGAGAGTAGGCGGTGAATGTGGGGAGACGAAGTGTAGATACGGCGTAACTGAGCACGAATTTCGATGTCTGCTATTTACACTAATGCTAAATTGCTAAAGCTACAATGTGCTAATCTTAAAATCTCACTCAAGTCTGGGGGGCGCTGGGAGACTCGCCTATTGGGGTCAGGGGCCATTTCCAGCCGCCGGCTCGGAGGAGGCTCGGGTTCGTTTCTAGAGTCGTGGTTCGTTGGTGGAGGCAAAAAATATTCAAATGCCCGGTTTGTATCTTGGAAAGTTCGTTAGTAGAGGCTCCACTGTATTTAGTTTTTTTGCTCCTGGAGTCCTGCTACATCTGTAGAATGTAGCTTAATTCATTTTTATAGTCATGAAATCAAGGAAGAGGAGGAGGGAAGAGCAGGTGATTTCCGACCCTCCTCCAAAAGTTACACAGTGAATTTTCTGCAGTGCTGAGCCCAGATTAGCAACGACAGAGCTGAGTTTAAAATGCTACCTACTGTTCCTTCAATAGTGGCCTGTGCAAATAATTTGCCATATTTTATGTTTTTCTATTATAAAAAAATCAGAAAATGTTTGTTGCTTTTTCTCTGCAGAAGACATTTTCAGCTATTTCCATTCAGAAAATATCCGTGTATGATTTGTGACAACTAACAACCACTAAAATACTCTCTCTGACTTCCCGTGCTAATCATCTACGCAGTGAATAAATAAAGAATATGGTCTGTTTCCCACCTGATCCTACCTGTGAATTCTGAGTGCTGTGTGTCTGCGGTTTGGATCTCGGATTTGCCTGTGTTTCTGTCCGTCTGTGTTCTGACCTGATGATGAAGACTCTGAGTGTTTGCTTCTAATAAATCTGCTCCGCACAGGTGTTCTGCCCCATGCCTCCTACATTACCCCAAGAGCACAGGGTCACACACGCAACCAAACACAACTCTTCACCTGTTTATTACCGATAAACTACATTTTTAACAACTGTGAAAGGCCTAAACACAACACCAATAAGGAACTAAACCTTCACTACAGCGTACAACTAGACTGTTCTTTTGTGAAGGAGACCTGAACTGCCGTGTGAGAAGTATGAGTCAGATCTGACCAGAGTATTTGCATGGACCTCCTGTTTCACTAGTCTCTGTCAAAGGAAGATAAAACCACAGGCCGTTGGAGCCTGAGATACAGTACACAGCCTACAGCGAATAAACATAACAACCCGACTACCCATTGTTGGTGTAATGTGAATGTAATACTGGTCTAGTTCCTTGTATATGATACTCTGCACTTATGTAATCGTGTACTCTATGACAGCCCTTTGGAGTCTTCAGATTTTGGCGTTAAATGACACATTAAACAATGTGGAGCATCGAGTTTTTTATCCTTTTTTCTTCATATATATTTCTCCTTTGCTCTCCCTAACGTCTCTCACATTCTTACCTCTTCCACCCCTACTGTGTTTAGCTTGTAGTGAAGAGTCAGTAGATACCAGGCTTTTTTACCTTTTTACTTATAAAACAAAAATTGAGGAAGATATTCAAACAAATTCAGCATCTGTGGACTTTTACTCATTTTTAATCACATTTCCATTATGATATTTTTGTTTCCACTGTGTCTTCCCCTTGTGTCCGAGTGGGTTCCCTCCAAAGGTCCAAAAACACACGATGGTAGATGGACTGGCTACTAAAAAAAAAGTGTCCATAGGTGTGAAAGGTGTGAGTGAATGTGTGTGAGTGTGTCACCCTGCGAAGGACTGGCGCCCCCCTGAGGTATTCTGTGATTCAACCACATAGCATCCTGAATAAGAGCATCTGCCGAAATGCCCTAGACGTAAATGTAAACGTAAACCCAAAGCCACACGGGGCACAGGACACAATACAGAGAACACACAAAGGTGTCCAATATCAGCTGGAGTTACAATGTCAGGTGCGTGTGTATTTGAATATGTGATGTCACATGCTCTCAGGTTTCCATCTACCTGCAGCACAGGTGAGTCAGAGAGGATTGTTGTTCAATACGACAGACAAGGAGTCTATTTTTGGACTGGTCTGTCAGTCAATACACTTATTATAATCTGTTAAACCCAGTGATTAATCCTAAGATTTATTATTGAGTAACTACAGGGGGTGGGTAAAATAATTGTTTGTTTGTTAAAGCTACTCATACATAAAGCCAAATACATAAACTCAATACGTAAAACGATTCAATAATCACAACTACGCCTTTACTACAAACACTGGAGCATTTAATAATGTAAATAAATGTGATATAAATAAGAAGCTGTTATGTGTTCATTCTCTCGATGCTTTATTTAACAACAAAGAAATATATTTCCTTATATAAAGTAACAATATTCCCTATGTTATCACTGAGCAATCTGCGTGTATTTTGTATATATTTAGTTTCCGATGCCTGCAACATGCTCCAATTAAGTTTACAGTGTTTCATCACCCTTCCTTTTAATGACACTGTTTAACTGTGTATTCTGGATCAGCAGAATAATGTCTGTCTTTTTGAGAGGGGAATTTATTCAAGTTCTCACTTGATACAAGACATCTCCACCGTGTCCTCTTCACAATGTCCTGGGGACAAATCTGGACCACAGGACCAAGTCAAGGCCACGCTCACACTGTGTCTATGACGCTATGCTGCGGTAGCGTGTGCAGAACGAGGCCTGGATTCGTCTTGCTGCAAGAACCAAGGACTTCTTCTACTCCCAAGCTCATGTGGCTATATTTACCACAGCACTACAGCTTTTTCACATGCAGTGCCGTCTGAGGGCTTGAAGATCACACATATTCAACCGTGTTAATGAGCCTTGTGTGTGATGTAGGTATCAAATTCTAAATGTGTTTATGTTTATAAAATAAAATCGAGTCGTTCAGCCACTGGAGTTTTGTCATTAAACATGGTACAAAAAAAGCTTCAAGAAAATAAGCACATTATAGATTCCTATTTTTATTCAATTTTGAATATTTTTTCCAGTTTTCCAGAGCAAAAAATAAATTCTATTCAACTAATACTAGATATTATGGTCTTATTTCTTATTAAACCCAAGGATAGGGTGACCAGATCTGAGATGGTGAAAAAGAGGACACGTCTGGTCGCTGCCGTTGTATTCTTAGCTGAACCTATGTGTGCTTTTATGTCCTTTACACCTTTATTTGCTACACATGGGAATTTCTTTTTTAATTCATCCGAGAACTTACATTTACGTTTCGGCATAGCTGCTGGAGATGAGGGTAGGTACATGAGCTTTGCCTGACGTAAAAAAGGACTACTGACGTGCAGACTGACCAATTAAATGTTTACAGAGAAGGTTATCGACCAATAACGGTAGCTCTACAGTCAGACCGTCCAATCAGAAGATTCTAGGCTACTTCACCACGCCCCCTTCTCACTCAAGCGAACCAATCGGAGTAGGGGAGGGCGGGGCTAGTTTGTGAACGAAACGCTTCTCGAAGTTCTATGTAAGCTCTAGAAAAACAAAATCCCGGACGTTTGTGAAATTCTGAAAAAGAGGACATGTCCGGGTAAAAGAGGACGTCTGGTCACACTATCCAGGGATATTATTATTACAGTGCCAATTAAAACATAACTATTAAAAACACCAGAGCATTGTTTAAATGGCTGTGTGAATAAAGGGAAATTATAATGCATGTTTCTTCAATAAAATGTATGAAAGTTTATTTTTATTATAATTACAAACTCATCATGAACTTACATCACCCCGACTAGGTGTCCTAGCTCTAAGAGTCTCTAAATTCCACTATTCCAAGACAAACCAAAAAGAGCACGTTCTTGCAAAATAGACAGTGCCGGGATTTCTCGGTAATTACAAGATAATAGTGTGTTACTGAACCTCAATAATCCACACAGAGGAGGGTACAGCAGACTGTGCTGAGGATGATGGAAGTGCAAGGTGACAGTCAAAAACAACATGGCGTACATAAACATATTAAACGCAATTATAAGCGCGCTATTACACATTTGGTGCTAATTTCTTTGAGTACCTTCACCTCAAGAAGGAAATAACCGATTTAAGGTCAGTTGGATTGTATGTGGCTGTTTACCATCAACCGAATAGCAGCACTGGAGTATTAGAAGATAAATGTGAGTTTAAACAGAAGTAAACATTGCAGAAAATTGCTAAAAAATAAGCCCTAAATTCGGATTTTTTAAGTATGGGCAACAAAAATGTACGTCAGAACATAAAGGAACGCGCGAGCTCTTGGATTTTAGCGATATTTACATCTTAATAACAACTGCTGAAGTGTTACTAATTATTTATTAGGTCACACACAAGGGAAAAAGATATAAACATCGGAAAGATAACAGCTCAACTTACCCATCTTCAGCTTCCTTTGTTTCGCCGAAATTGGCCATGTCTGCGACCATCGTCCGAACAAGAAGAGGCTGGTTTTAATACGTGGAGATGTTTATTTTCCCATTTGGAGATAAATATGAGGAGAAATAGCTCTAGAATTGTGGTGTGGTACCATACCTGTGGAAGAAATGTGGGAAAACCCCGGCAAGGTGAGCTTTTTACCTCAGCATCCACCTCCCGCGATAAAGCTCCTCGTTCAAACGCTTAACTTCGTCTGTTCGCTTTTACGTGCATCTTAACTATCGTTTAATCTCGCCCCACTCACTCTGGCTTTTCTATACTCACTCCGAAGGAACAGGTTTGAAGAATACGTTTGAAAATCAGAGAGGTTTTCAAAAACACAGCTCCCCGCACGACGTTCGCAACTTACAACCGCATCGTGAACACATTAAGATCTCAATGACACTCGGATTAACGCCATTAAATGTTGATAGGTGACACCAGTCTATCCGTATGACCCACTGATCAGCGCTCACCGGCCTCCGCCAATCAGAACAATGTTGCCTGCTCTGAAGAACGGGGGCGGGGTTAAAAGCCCGCGCTTTTCTATCCAACAGGGCTCCTCTCTCCCGTAAACACCAGCCATTCAGATCTTCAGGGTCAGTTAAGGTTAATTCTTCAAAACAGTGTTAAGGAGATTAAAAATATATAAGTGGAAAATATTAAATGGTCAAATAAACATTAAATAACACATATATTCAGAGAAATGTAAAAGAACAATAAGAGTGAAGGCAAAGTCTGCAAAAGTGTGTGCAACATTGAGCGGGAAGTAGCTTGTAGTGTGAGTTATCAATGTCCAATAAAAATGCCCCATGTAATGAGTCTGATGGTTGGATGGGGTGGTTCTGATTTTACTTTCAAATTTTATTGTCCATAGTTTAAAGAATTTCTATTTGAAATTCAGGGAGCTAAAGCACGCAACAGAGAAGGGTCCACTGTTGGGATGATGAATGGGGTCTTTCACAATCCTCTGGGCCTTGGTCCAGCACTGTTTTTTGCAGATGATCTGCAGTTTATGACCCCCAGTAATGACGACATGCTCAGCTGAATGTCCCGCCCATGGGAGACCCCCACCCTGTCCTGACGTTCCCAAACCAGACTGTGATGTTCCCCATGAGGACGCTTTTGAAGCTGCAGATTTCAGGGGCAGGTTCTGCTTGAAGCTATCCGCTCTTTCCACCACAGCTCTGTTAATGTACACAGGGTGGAAGCTACTCTCCTGCTGCTTACTGCAGTCTACCATCGGTGTCTTTGACAAACTTGTTAATGATGGTAGAGCTGGGGGTTCCATGCTTCCGTAGATGTACACTGAATACAGTGTAGCAAACAAATGCTCAGTTCACCTCAGGGTGCGCACACCACACCATAAGAATCAGTCCTTTGTGCTATTCCTATTCTCCCTTCTCTAATGTGAACAGCACTGTAACTAACAATGACTAAGAGCCTGTAATAAATACTGTAAGTGTATGTTTACATTTATATTAAACCATGGGGCTCTGTTAAACGGTCATATTGCCTGTGGTTATCTGAAGACAAGAGTTGGACAACTATAGCCCTGGCCTGCATCTGTCAGGTTCACTTCTGAGGGGAACTTGACTTAAGGCCTACTTTAATCAGTCAGTTTTGAACACCAGGTGTCGCCACACCACAACCTGTAGCTTAACTGAAGTAAAACAATCTGTGGAGTAAATTAAGTACTACGTCTACGACTGTGGGGAAACGCAGCTTTAAACTGCGCGTCTTTTAAGGTGGAACGGTATGTTTGAGGGTGAATGCCTACAGTTGTTTGTTTATGGCTGAAGTATAACTTGTCTGTTATTCACTGTCTGAATTACCACAGAAACCCCTTTGTAACTGAAGTTGTAATGTAATGTTCTGTAATACAGGTAGCCGTCTCCTGAGTTTGGAGACATTTCCACCTTAAAGGCTAAGCACCACTTAATGGACCTCCGTGAATATTCCACATTGTTGTAGTTACTGACAGATATAAGTATGAATTAAAATGAAAATAGCAGCTTAATTTGCTTTAAAACTGACAATTTTATTAAATTGACGGAAAAACCCGAGCTCGCTACGGAAATTCTCGAACGCGACCGTGACGTCACTGGTGGACAACAGCTGAACAACGCCGCGGTAAAACACCGTTATGACCGACTGTTATGACAGTATCTAGCTAAATAACCAACATTATTCATGACAATAGCCTAGCAATAAGCTAAACTCAAATGTAGAGGTACCGTTATTCTTGTAAATGTGATCGAAGTCGAACTCGAATTCATCCGACACTATAAACCTCCGTAATGCAGCTACGTAGCCGAGTATAATCTGAGACACCGAGTTTAGCGAGTCAAGCTAACGTTAACTAACACCAACTAAAACAGGCGAAGTGAGTGTCCTCACCCTGTTTACCTCCATGTTACAGAGGCTCTTGAACACCTTTCGTTGGTGTCCTTACATGCCCATATTGTTGGAAAAGTGCCAGTGAAATGAGCTACAGATAACGGAGTGAGCGGATGGTCCTTTCCAAAGTGCCCGTTTAAAGTGGACAAATTTAGTCCATTTTCTGGATATTTTGGGATCTTTGGGCCATTTGTGCACAGATGTCCCACTGTACATTGAATGATTGCAGCCAAAAACAACACACCTTTTCCTCATTTTGCATTAAATTAAGTGCAACTTCTAGAGTTGTTGTCCACCATCTACGTCACAGGCAAGACGCCTATTAGAGTTTCCCAACACCAGTGGGGGGGAGGGGGGACCAACGGTCTTTTAAACCTTATTCCTTCAATTAGTAAGAAATAACATGTTTTCTGACTCTCAATAAACACAAGTTAGGAACTCAAACTCCACTGTATTTATTTGTTTGACACTTTCATAGAGCTGCTGCTTAGCCTTTATAAGTGATTCGAAACAGCAAAAACAAGTCAGTGTTTATGGAGAGAGATTAGTCTCAAAATACTTTACAAAAGCGTAAATGTAAATACATCCCTGTCTCACGGTCTGCAGTTTGTACAAATACAGTTACATTCATAAATATGTTTTTGTTTTTCACAGATTTATCATAATTTTACGCGAAAGTAAATACATTTGTTTAAATTTACATTTAATATATTTGTAAAGTCGAAGTCTCGAATTTGCAATGTATTTGTGAAAGTGTTGTATTTATGAATCGAGTCACTCTCCTTTTTTTTGTGACGTTTATTTGTTCATTTCCTCTCGCGGGTTTTTGGATTTTGAGACTTTCTTTTCGGATTTCACCCGCTCCAAACACAAATGCAGCCTGATCCACAAATGTGGCCAGCAGGCGAACGATCTACCGCCAGGTGGCACTAGCGTCTCTTGATTACAATTGTGAACTAGGCCTGTAAAGTGTTAATATATAAACTTGAAGGGTGAATCACATTTCACCCATTGCCATCCCGTTTTGATTAGGACTAGCGAGATGCTGCACAGTGACCAAACATCGCACAAACGTCAGCTTTATAAACACTGGGTTTTCTTAGTTTAATGTAGTTTCAATGTGTTATGAGGTTTAGGCTTAATATAAGGGGTTAATTGTACAGTGCGTAATGTTTTGGGTTGTAAATGAAGTGTAGATGCTGAGCCCCCGTCAGGATCCACAACTCTGTGAAGCGGTGACTCCAACAGGCTGGTTGGGGTCACATGGGGACAGTACTCTGAAGCTTTTTGTACCCACAATCCCCTTCTGCAGCTGTGCTTCAGTGTTGTTGAAAATAAAACCTAGAGAAAATCCATAACTGAGCTTTTCGCTTTTTGCTTTCCTCTCTCTCTCTCTCTCTCTCTCTCTCTGAGGAGTTCTGAGAGGGAGAGTTGGGCAAGGAGAGGATCAAGGGCTTTCCTATCGATCACACACTTGGCAAGAGAAAAGGAGTGGATCTTCTCTCTCTCAGGGAGTATAGTGTGTGCATGTGAGTGTGTGTGTGTGTGAGAGAGAGAGAGTTGGAGAGGAGTACAGAGAATTCTACAACTCATTCAAAGCTATTAGCTGGCTATTTTTACGCCAATAGCCAATAGTCAATACATGCACATAATTTCCACATGAATAAAACATATGACAATAAGAAATATGACATCATATCAAGGGCATAAGTGGGGGAAGGCTTTTCTCTGGCTTTGGAAATAGTCTGGGACACATTCGGTCTCCCAAAGACGTTTAAACTAATCCCACAGACACAGGATGGAGATGCATCATCCCAGAGAATGCAGCTCCACTGCTTCACAGCCCAGTGCTGGGGGTTATAGCCCTGCAGCCCACAACAGGCACTGTGCATGGTGAATTTAGACTCATATGCAGCTGATTCGGTCCAGTTCGGTGGAGATACAACTGAAAACCCATGTCCACACACATGCACTCATAAAACGTTAATGGGCATCTACAAATTGATGAACGTACAGTGAATATTTAACCATTGGGACTTCTCTTAAACCCATGCCTTAAAAAAACACCCCTATTTACAAGCAAAATGTGAGGGAGAGAAAATAAGGAGGAAAAGCTGAGAGCAGAGAATCCTCATGGGAGAGCTCCAACCTCGAGGACAATCAAGAGCTGAGGATCGATATCCTGCAAACACAGAGCAGCTCTCAGTGACACACATTATCTCTCCCCTATCTCAGTGAAGCGTACAGTGTGCAGCGGATTCTCTCTCTCTCTCTGTGATCGTCAATCATCAGTGATCAGCTAGAACTAAAGAACGTGAACAGAACCAAACTAAGCCTGTCATTTTATTACATGAAGCACTTTATGGTCCATAGAGCGTGTCCCGTATTTGCGGCAGCCATGTGTAATATAGATTTACTACAGAATCTCAGACACATCCGGGCCCCTAGGTGTCAGTATACTGGATGTTTAAGGTCAGGAAAATACCAGCATCTACCGCTACATCATTTCTGTGCCCCATCCGGTCCATTATAGAAACTCCCATTGTCTTTTAATACATGGAATTGTAATTAGGGTGTTATTTGAAACAGTTGGAGGGACGTTTGGGGGTCTTGATGAGGGGGGCGTTGCATCCTTCAAGCAGTGTAGTGTGAATCTGCTTGGTCTATGTGGGTAGTAAAAAACCCATACTGCTTATATACTACTGTAATTAAAGAGTAACACATACTCTGATGTTCTCTGTGTATTCCTAGAGTGCATTTTGGGGTTCAGTTGGTATTATCCCTATAAAAAAAAGCATGAAATGTAATGAAACGAAACCGGATGGTCTGGAGCAGCTGTATATGAGTGTAAGGTAACCGTGACCAATGCCAAATATTGGCCAGAGGGGTGTAAATCCTCGGTCATTGGGCTGTGGAGCAGTGGAAATGCATTCTCAGGAATGACGCTGCACTATTTAGTCACTTTTGGGATGTGCTGGAGTTGCAAACCAGAACTAATCCTCCAACATCAGTTCCCGAATGGCATCTAATTCTCACAGAATTGTTCCAGGATGTATTGTAATGCTTTCCTAGAAGGACATAAACTATTACTGCTACAGGAATACCTGCTCTACTGGGCTCTCTCTTTGGTTTCCCACTACCACAGGTGTCGTCTAAAAACCCCGTCTCTAATGGGAACAGCAGGATTTAGAAACCACATTAAGGGCTGTTTACTCATTGTGTATTCAGGTGTTTATGTTGTTGTTTGGGACTGAACACAGATCAGTAGAGTTTGTTCCTTCCTTGTTGCAGCGTCCAGCTCTCGCTGGATTCTTTCCTCGGCCACCGATCCAAGGAGCGTTTGAACCTCTTCAAAAGACCACGGCGTCATTTTACGAGCTGCCGTCGTGAGTCGGATAAAAACAAACGTGATCTCTGCTGCAGCTGGAGATTTTACAGATGGAGAGTTGGTGCTGGTCGTCTGCGTTGCGTGGCGTAGAGTGACGACTCTCTCTGGACGATCAGCGCTCTGCAAGGTTTACACGCAACGGTTTAGTCCCTACTCGACAAGAGAGCAGGGACTAAAAAAAGAACCCGGTTACAGGACCAAATGTATATAATAGAAAAGCAAATAAAACAGATTAGAGACATCTTCATTTCTGAAGATGTTGTGTGAGTGCAATAAATGTACATAGTGAATCTGGACTGGACCGAGGAAGCATTCACAGACACTGAAACTGAATAAAATCCCTGGCTGAGTCACTGAGTCCAGCTGGGCAAAGGGTTATTCAGAAGAGAGGAAACGGTGTCTCTCTGACCCTGTGATCTCAGGGCGATCCTCGGACCCCCTCCTGCCCTCCACCCATCCTCTATTCCGGAGGTTTACCCTTTCTTCTGAACTCAGGCTCCCTTGGGGGGCGGGAATCCCCCTGCACTGAGCCTGACACTGCGGAGGAGAGAGATTTACAGCCAGATAAGCTGAACTCAATGCTTCCCACAAAAGCGAGCGAGAGAGAGAGGACTCAGTGTGGGTGGAAGGCAGGATGTGACCTCAATGATGACTTCTTAACGACTGCAGTGGCAAGAAAGCACTACCAGAGGCTCTGTATTAAATCTTATGAGATTCTGACCACTGGCTTTTTTTTTTCTTTGCATTAGTCAGAAGACAGTATTTGGTGTTGGTTTAATAGTTGCTTTCAAGCTCGACTACAGTGGATGATATCACTGGACTCTTGCTAAGACGACTTGTCTGGGAACATTCAAGGCTATGAATCTTTGAATCTGAATCTCTCAGTTCTACCTCTGCTACTATCATACCAGAGGTGATTGCTCTAAGACTGCAAGGGTAGCTCAGCTTCCCCTAAAATGTCAAAAAATAAGTGATCAAATATATACTGTTGTGTACATGTCATTGAATAAATATTCACTACAACGCACTCAACTTTTGTTCAGAATCAGCTTCTTATCACTGGTAAAGACACGGCTTTCCTCTCAATCATTCCCGCAGCTTCACAGTGCTTTAAACAGTGAGGACGCTGAGTGTCCACAGAGTTCAATAGTGAAGCAGCGAAGTGCAGCGAAACGAGACGAGTCATTGGATAAATGCTGGGCTTTGTCCCGCCCATCGGACGCTCAGCGTCTCTGGGGGTCTATGGGGCAGTGGGCTGGCCTCGGCTGGCCCGGACGCTCAGCTTCTGCATGATGATTGGATGATCTGTCTGAGGCTGAATCCCTTTTTGATTGACAGCGAAATGAGCAAATCAGCGATCCTTTGGTGTAAAGATCCGTGGGAGCATTACATTTTCTTTCTTTGTTAAAAACGACTAGCGACAAATCGAGCTTCTGTTTCTGGTGGGGTTTTTTGTAGCTGCTTGTGTTTGGAGACTGACTTCTATCACTCTTTCTGACTTCTATCACAGTTTCTGTCCAGCGGGTGCTGCTGAGCCCCTCCACCGTCACAAAGCACTCACAGGCGGACACACTTCACATGGGCCAAGGCCGTTTAAGCAGCCTAGCTCTGCTGGCCATAGAGAGGACACTAGTCAAGTCCCTGGAAAAGACGCCTTGTTGGTACGACAGGGTCACAGATCATTTTCTTAAAAAGGAACGGAGGGTAGAATTTACGTATAAATAAACCCACACAATTCATGATGTAGGCCGAGATTGAGCTTCCCCTCCTTAAAAGACCAGCATCCCCCACTGTATCATACATATAACATTGCCAAAGACGTTGTCATGGTGGTTGTGTGTTACTGTGTGTTGTGCTGGAACGAGTGGATCAGACACAGCAGTAGCTGCTGGAGTTTTTAAACAACTCGGTGTCACTGCTGCACTGACAATATTCCACCAACCAGAAACATCCAGCCGACAGCGTCCTGTGTCACTGATGAAGGACTAAAGGACGACAAACACAAACTGTGCAGTAACAGATGAGCTACTGTCTCTGACTTTACATCTACCAGGTGAACCGAAGAGGAACTACACTGGAACCAGCGCAGCACACACTTACACACCACCACACCGTCACTGAAAATGAAACCAAAACACTATGACCACACACTAAAGGCAGAGGTCATTCAGATGGTGTTGAATTCCAGTTTCAGAGCCTTTTCTTCCATTTCATTGCAGTTACCTCACATCCACAGCCTCTGCTTCAACAGTTCAGATCCACCTGAAGGAACAGGAACATCTGACTGAAGAGCTCTGATGTAATGAGTCAAGCAGAACCGTTACAGGATTTATCCGACCCGCTGTCATTAGACGGCAAACCTATCCACTCCCTCCGAGTCCAGATATGAGCCTGGCTTTGTCTGGACAGAGGAAGGGAAGAAGAGGGAAGCTAGTCACTGTCTAACCATGCTGCAGAGACTCAGACTGGTTCGCGAATACACACTATGGCCTTAAGTTTGTGGACACTTGCTCGTTTTACCATAGTAAGAGCTTCTACTTTTCTGAAAAGGCTTTACACCTGATGCTGAGACACGCTGGGATTTGCTGACGTGAGAACACGAGTGCGGTCACGTACTGATGCTGGATGGTGTTAGATGATTCATTCTTTGCGTCTTGATCACGAAATACCATTCCCGGGTTATCTCCAAGTGTTCAGGTTACAAAACGATGTCCAAAGCATTTCCCAAACACGGCGCAGCAGATGGACTTCTTCAAAGAGGTGAGGACATTTTTTTCCTTTTTTCTTTTTTTTAAATATCCATCCCCAGCGTCACATTTAGAGACTAATTCCACTTTCCTTGGGCGTGAACACATTTGTCTGAGTCTGCTTCCAAAACAAGCCACAAGCATCACTTGGTGGCTTTTCCCCATTAGGAGAGAGAGCGGTGATTTTTTTTTTTTTTTCATTCCAGGAAAAGACAAAAACAAAAGAAGGCAGTCCAATTAGGGTCTGATGTACGGTCAGCTCCCAGAGTGAGAGCGAAGGAGAGAGGAGGGCTGACCGGAGGAAGGTGGAGTCTCCATCGTCCTGATGCTAAAGGCGTTACATCAACTCAGGCCCAGAACGTAGACTTGTGTTGGTTGTGTCGGTTTCGTTGGTCATACGATGACGCTGCCTGTATCATGTTTCACTAATTGGGAAAGATAGATGTGAGAAATCTGATCTGGCGCAAATCAGAGCGGCTGCTTTCATTTGGTTCCAGTGTATTCTACAGGGTAATGCTCCTGTAATCCAGTTTGCCGAGTTGTACATCAGCTCCGTTTATGAGAAGCCAGCATCGACTGGAGCATCTCTGAGCAGAAACGAGGGAAACAGCAAAGAGCCACCTCACATGGAGGCACCCGGCATGATGGGAGTTGAAGGCATCACTGGGGTTCAACACACTCTGAGGAGAACATTATACACGCGGTTGGGCCATCCTTCTCACACAGAGAGAGGCCACTTTTAGCTGTGTCTCAAATCATGGTCTCGTACCCTTTGTAATACAAGCATTTTCCATGATCCTCCCTAGACAGGACCCTCACAGGACGGGTATGATTTGATTTGGGTGGTGGATCATTCTCAGGGCTGCAGTGACACTGACGTGGTGGTGGTGTGTTAGTGTGTGTTGTGCTGGTGTAGAGTGGATCAGACACAGCAGTGCTGCTGGAGTTTTTAAACCCCTCAGTGTCTGGACTGAGAACAGTCCACCGACCAAAAACATCCAGCCGACAGCGTCCTGTGTCACTGATGAAGGACTAGAGGACGAGCGACACACACTGTGCAGCGACAGATGAGCTACTGTCTCTGACTCTACATCTACAAGGTGGACCAACGAGGGAGGAGTGTCTCACAGAGTGGACAGAGAGTGGACACAGGGTTTAAAAACTCCAGCAGCACTGCTGTGTCTGATCCACTCTACACCAGCACAACAAACACTAACACACCACCACCACGTCAGTGTCACTGCAGCGCTGAGAATGATCCACCACCACATCACACCTGCTCTGTGGGGGTCCTGAGCGCTGAAGGGGGTGCACTGAAAAGAAAGTATGCAGAGTGCTCCTGGGTGGTCAATGAGTGTTGAAATAAGGAGGTGGTGTTAATGTTTTGGCTGATGGGTCGGTATAAATGGTTCTGGCTGCGTATGTGATCAAATATATCAAATATAAAGTGCTGAGTGCTGGGGGGCAGTGGAACGGTGTTCTCTGGAGTGACTGAGCTTCATTCAGTTCCTCAGGGATGAGTCTGAGGGGGGTTTATAAACCAGAACCCCCCCCCCCACCACCACCACCACCATCATGTCAGCACTTGACGTCACTGATGTTGATGTAGTTAAATGTGGTGCAATCGTCCTCACAGCAATGTTCAGTCCGTTGTTAGTGCAGCAGAGAGAGAACACACTCGTGAACATGCGCTGGGTTTCTAGCAGGTGCCTCTCGTGCACGACTCGCCGGGCAGCGCGTGCACTCCATGCATTTTTAACACAGCGCCTGTGACGTAGCCCCTCCTCGCGCTGTGCTCTGGACGGGACGGGGGGACGGGACCGCGCGAGAGACGGAGAGGGATGCAGCAGATCCACCACCGCCACCACACTGCTGACGAGCGCGAGAGCAGACGGACGGCGAGCTCGCGAGGAAGACGTCTGAAGACGGATCCGTGACTCGCGATGGGGGCACGCTTTGCCGTGCTGGCGGCGCTCGCGCTGCGCGCGTGCCAGACATCGGCATCGCGCGACTGCGGGGACGCGCGCTGCAGCGAGCGAGAGAGCTGCTGCGCGCGCACGAGTAACAACAGCACCGCGGCGACATCGGCGGCGGCCGCGTCGGCTGCGCGCGACTTCGTGTCGGGCGCCGGTTGGCTCGCGCGCCGCCTCTCGGGCGTGCTTCTGCTGCTGCTGCTCTTCGCTGCGGGATACGCCGTGCAGCGCGTGCTGTGTCCGCGGCCCCGCGTGCGGCGAGAGGGAGCTCGAGAGTCCCGGGACACGCTGCTGACGCCTGATTCCGCGTGGATCGAGCCGCCGCCGCCACCGCCGCCGCCTCCGCGCCTTCCCACATACGACGAGCTCAAACATCCGCCGACGTACGAGGAGAGCGTGCAGCAGCAGCAGCAGCATCGGGAGCGCGAGAACGAGGGACTCGGGGAAGGACGCTCGGATGAGAACCTTCTACAGGAAACACGGAGAGGCGCGAGACACACCAGGAGCTCCACGCACTCCGTGTGAACAGTGACGGGGACAATTGGAGGAGGAAAAAAAACACATTAATAAATAAAAAAATAAAATAAACAAGCTGCGGGGTGCAGAACTGAAACAGACCGTGGATTGGAGAATAATCGGGATGATTCATGAGGACCTACGGGAGAACACACAACTAACCTCTGGAAAACAGCTGCCGGGTTCTAACTACTGAAATCCACTGACAGCTGAGGAACCAGGAGCTACTGGAGGCGTCTGTGAGGGACTGAGGGAAGTCCACGGTCGTCAGGTCCTCGGAAATACACTGAAACAAACTGTAGAAAAAAAGTTAGGAAACTGAGAAAATATATTAACAATAATGAAGTTTACTGAGCTCACTGTAAAACTGTCCACTGTGGTTAATGCTGCCTTCAGGTCCCTGGAGGACATTACACAAGAACAACAACATCAAGACGCCATGGTGGCAGCTACGGCCAAAAGATTAAAGGAGCAGGCCTGGGATCAGACCGTCCCCTGTGTGATTCCCACAACCTGCAGTAACATCCACGACTGAAGTGCCCTTGGTGCCTTGGTTGTGTGCGTTCACTGCGCTTAATCCCTTGTGTGTGTGTGTGTTTACTGCCACAGGTTAAATGCAGAGGACAAATTTTGTTTTACAATGAGCATGGCACGTTTTTTTTATTCATTCTCAAGTGGGAAACAGATTTTTCAATGATTCCCAATTGTCAGAGTTGAGGAGGAGGTGGGGTGTCACTAACAACTCGTCCCATTGCTGTTGACCACCAAGATCATGTTCATTTGAACCGTATGGTGTTGTGATGAACGGCGATAACAGGAACGGGGAGGATGTGGGGTGGTTGTGAGTGCTACCTTCATGTCGTGCTCAGAAGTCACTGCTTATAAGTTCGGGTTTGTGATGTCAACAAGGTGAATAAAACGTTACGTGATGTTGGCTGGATTAAAATGATCCCTGCCCGCTGCTGTTTTCCCCTTCTGAGTGTTTTGGCACCAGGACATTTTGTTATTAACCCCCCCCCCCCCCCCCCCCACCACACACACACACACACACAACTAGGAATGTCTAGGGTTTGTTTACAGTCCAAACATAGCACTGTGGTGGCGCTCATCCCTTAATTAAGATATTCTCCACAGGACTTGAAGGCAACATATATTTGCTTCACGCGAGTTCATCATTAGGTGATCATTAACCCCAGCTGTGCTCGCTTCGTTCTAAAAACACAAATATAAAACCAACAAAGACATGGATGAGGAATAAAACAATAACATTAGCACGTCTCACAGTGATAACAAACCTTAGCTGTTTGCTGAAGGACTAAAGCCTAACCCCACCTCTGCTGAAGTTACTGAACTCGTGTTTTCATTCTGTCAAACAGTTCAGCGATGTTTCATTTTCATACAAATGTTGCAGTCTTTTTCACTTTCTGTAAAAGGGAAAAACTGTGGCTATTAAACAGTTAAAGACTGGACTCTTGATGAATTCTGTCATGTTCAATATCATCTGGAAGCTCTTCATAGTAGCACGGTGGTGCAGCAGGTAGTGTCGCAGTCACACAGCTCCAGGGACCTGGAGGTTGTGGGTTTGAGTCCTGCTCCGGGTGACTGTCTGTGAGTAGTGTTCTCCCTGTGTCCGCATGGGTTTCCTCAGGGTGCTCCGGTTTCCTCCCACAGTCCAAAAACACATGTTGGTAGGTGGATTGGTGACTCCAAAGTGTCCGTAGGTGTGAGTGTGCGAGTGAATGTGTGTGAGTGTGTGTTGCCCTGTGAAGGACTGGCGCCCCCTCCAGGGTGTATTCCCGCCTTGCGCCCAATGATTCCAGGTAGACTCTGGACCCACCGCGACCCTGAACTGGATAAGGGTTACAGATAATGAATGAATGAGCTCTTCATAGTAATGCAAGGCTCCTTCAAGGAACCTATAACGTATTGGACAGGGTCCCTCTCGGACCTTTTTAAGTTTAAGAATTAATTATCTTCGTGGGCAACATATAAATCACAAAACAGCATGTGGCTATTTTATCACAGCTTTCAGTGATTGTTTTACAGCAGGGATCATTGTTTTCCCCAGTTCTGTTTGTAGATTCTAGGAGTTTCAGGAAAACACAAAACATGAAGCAACCAAAGGTTTGTGGACAACTACTTTTCTAGAATTTAATCTGAACACACGACTATAAAGAGTGTGCCACCACTTGCCGAAGCAGCAGCTTCATCTCCTCCGTGGAAGGCTCTACACTAAATGATGAAACACTCTTGTGAGGACTTTCAAGGCACTGTTAGATGATTAGCTCTGGATCCCAAACAGATGCAGATGCCACAGAGAGAATAAAAACAATGGAATCAAACCAGCTTTTGTTTAATGGGAAGCAAAGGACAGACGAAAAAGGAGCTGGTGTGTCCAACTCAGAAGGGACTTCAATAAACAGAATTAAGAATTCTTCTGGTCCGTCTACTAAAAGGAGACAGGTCTTTCCCAAGAGGATTCCCTCCTCACTAACTGTTAGGGTCCCTCTCTCAAAAACAGAGGGCTCTCTAAAAGAGACGCCGCTCTGTAGCAGACGGAGGAAACTGTTATTCTCATTGCACAGATGGACTCTGCATAGTTAAGGAGAACGTTTCAGATGGTTCCGAGTTTAATCGTCATCACATATTTACGTGTAAAGGTTTTATGTAAAAATATCCCAAAGAATTACAACGTTCATACAAATGTCTATCAATGCCTCTTTCATCTGAAAATATGGCGATTTAAAGGGAGTTTGTTGCCTTTGGAAGTAGCTCAAGTGTTTCTCTAAATGACACATGGACTGGGTTCCCACTGAATAATGTTGAAATCTTTTAAAAAATGGCCGGAATTCCCCTTGATGTCACCCACCTGCTGTAGTTCAGTCAACTGTAATTTCCAGGTCTCTGTATCACGTTGCTCTAGCACATTTTTGCAATGAATCATTCAAGAAAACAAGGAAGCAACGCACGATGCAACAGTAATGCATTACTCAGAAATACAGGGATCAGGTTACGAGACCTGTGGATGTTATCGAGTTTAAAATTGTCTTTGCGAATAAACGAGCCGATCCATATCAAACTTCCCAGTTTGTGCCCACACTGCAGTTATTTAATATGCCTTTCCCCGGCCAAACCAAACAAAAAGAGAGCTCGGATCAATGGGCATTACGACCCATTAGAGGACCTATTTCTGCCAGAGGTGGAACAGCTGATCCGAAGGCTGGAGACAGCCCTAAAAAGTGCTTTTAAAGGTGTTTTAAAATATCACTAACCCTGCGGATCAGAGAGACATCAGCTGCCAGGCTCGTGCTCACTTCACCATTACTCACAACTCAAAGACAATCCTCTTCTGCAACAAATCTTTTCAAAATCATGAGCTGCGACTTAAAACTCATTGCATTTACATGTCAGAGGGTCTTCTGTTGTATGGTAAATTGCAATTACATTACAACACACACACCATATAGCTCTGAAACGCCTGACCCGCTCTCACATCTAAAGACAAGAACTGATTTTGCAGAGACTGGGGCGTTGTCGGAACATGAAGAAGAGAAACAGACTGACCTGACGAACAGCGGTCCTGACGACTTCACGCCATACGGTGCGACACTACTCTTGCAAAACTCTCATAAATGTATTCAGACATTAGAGATTTGTCTATGACCCTAACCCTTGCTTGTAAAGTCTTGTTGCATGTGTCCGGCATTAAATGACTCTATTTAATTTCATTTAAAGACCATACCATGACTAATTCTCCAGCCGGTCTTGGCTTTCTTGTTGATTCTGGTCTAATGCAGGTCTAAGTTTCTATGACACTGCACAGGCCTCAGGTTTAACGAGAGGCAAACACAAGAAGGTCTGAATATGTTTTATTTCAAGTGACATACCATGAGATTGTATAATAATTAATAATGTGAATTAACATGATATGACCAGGGCGGCATGGTGGTGCAGCAGGTAGTGTTGCAGTTGGCAGCTCCAGGGTCCTGGAGGTTGTGGGTTTGATTCCTGCTCTGTGACTGTCTCTGAGGAGTGTGGTGTGTTCTCTCTGTGTCTGCGTGGGTTTCCTCCGGGTGACTGTCTGTGAGGAGTGTGGTGTGTTCTCCCTGTGTCTGCGTGGGTTTCCTCCGGGTGACTGTCTGTGAGGAGTGTGGTGTGTTCTCCCTGTGTCTGCGTGGGTTTCCTCCGGGTGACTGTCTGTGAGGAGTGTGGTGTGTTCTCTCTGTGTCTGCGTGGGTTTCCTCCGGGTGAGAGTCTGTGAGGAGTGTGGTGTGTTCTCCCTGTGTCTGCGTGGGTTTCCTCTGGGTGCTCCGGTTTCCTCCCACAGTCCAAAAACACACGTTTGTAGGTGGATTGGCAACTCAAAAAGTGTCCATAGGTGTGAGTGTGTGCATGAATGTGTGAGTGTGTGTTGCCCTGTGAAGGACTGGCCCCCTCCAGGGTGTATTCCTGCCTCACGCCCAATGATTCCAGGTAGGCTCTGGACCCACTGCGACCCTGAACTGGATAAGGGTTACAGATAATGAATGAATGATATGACCAGCCATTTGAAGACACAGCTTATCCAGCATTCTTCCTGGTACCCTCACATAAAACCTTTAAGTGCTATTTTAAGTGCACCCATTGTGTGGAAAGATGTTTAACGGTGCTCATGCAGTTTGCATAATCCCTACAGACAATGGGAGGCTCTGGAGCTGCTGTACATGAGCTTAGGGACATCATGCCCAATGACATATGTTAGCCAGAGGGGTATAAAATCCACAGCATTAAGTTGTGGAGTAATGAAAATGTGTTCTCTTAGTGATAGGGCACTATTCAGTACCTTAAGGATGATTGTGATCCAGAACTAATCATCCAACATCCTCACTAAAGTTGTGGCTGAATGCAATCAGATCCTCACAGCAATGTTCCAAAATCTAGCGTACCCACTTTCTCAGAAGAAGGTAATACTGCAACAAAGGAGGTGAAATACAGATTCAGAACAAACACTAACCCTGGTCATAAACAAATGTAAGCAGTAAGTGTACGCTAGACGCTAGCATAAAATACATCGGAAATCATGTTTAAATCATCTCTTGTATGTTCCGTCCACGCTTCGCAAAGCTGTTGAACATGATCAACAGAACAGTGGATGTTATTCAGACGATAACCCCCTCCGTCTCCCATTTCTCTGCTTAAGTAATCTCTAACGATTATCTCGGAAGTGACAGGGCTTGATGAAAGTGAGTCTGGAGCACAAGACCAACCACAAATGCTTCACTGTAATTCGATTGAAACGATGATCCTGAAGGAAGCCATTCGTTTTAGATGTCACAGATCATCTGAGGACTTGTCAGCAAAGCAACATCTTCATTCAGGATGTAGTAGGAGATGAACGAGACTTAAAGGAACAAAGCTTCAGTTTTATCAGTACAATGTAGCAAACATTTATGAAGTTTATTTATTTTTACACATTTTGTATAAAAGTATAATTCTCAGACGATGAAGAAAAAAGAACAATAAGTGTTTTGTTGTCACTGAGGAAACCAGTTTATGCTTCATAGAGTCCCCCACATGGGGGAGCCATTTTTAAAACTGGTTTAGTGCAGAAACAATAACAACAGAAGACAACACGGAGGGAAACAACTGATCACGATGCAACAAATGTAAAAATATAACTTACGTTTTTACGCTGGCTTCCAACAGAGAAAAACAGTTTTATGATGTAAATAATTATTTATTTTTTATCTTTTTGTTTTCCAAAACAAGGTTTTCCTCTGAAAATATGTAAAAAAAAACTTGTTTCATTGTTTAGAGAGGAAGGGGCTCAAGAAATAAACAATAAAATAAAAAAAAACAAGGGCACATTTAACGTGAGAACAAAAGATGGAGAGAATGAGAGATGAAAGGAGGAGAAAAAGTGATGGAGAGAAGAGGATTTAAAGTGTGTGGAGATGGATTAGGTGCAATGGTGGGCTGGAGGGCTGACTTTGGGGCAGGCTGCAGGGCCAACACATTTCAAACAACCACGGCGAAGAGGAATTAAGGGACGCTGCTTCTGTTCGTTCACTCTCTTCACCACTGTAAACACAAGCTGATGTGTGTGTTTAGTTTATCGCTTTTACACACCATATGTTTTCCACTTTCTATAAATAAGGCTTTGGTTTACTTTAAATCGCTGTGTTCTGCAAAAATCTCACAAAAATAACATGTATAATGCACATTTGATCATTTACAAAAACAAAACAAAACAAAAACTAGGCGTGTGTCAGAAATGTATTAAACAAGTAGTGTATCCTGTACTAAGCCAAAGTCACAGACTGCACTTAATATTATTTCATTTAAGTTTTAAAGGAGAGGATAGTATTTTTTCATTAGATAAGTGTAGACATATGGTATGTGTTATGTTTCTGTCCAGTCTTCCACTGTGGGAGCCCAACCCAGCGCTACTGGTCTGAACCTGTCAAGGAGTCTTCACTGAGAACAAACGAGGAACATTTCCAAATCATACAAAGAAGCTGCTGGTGTATTTAGAACAATAGACTGACCACCCCAGGACCCAGACCTCAAATGTTTGGTTAAATATATATTAAATATTCATTTTTCTTGACACTAATTAATGAATCACTGGACTTCATTGGTATTTTGACTAGTAATTAAATAAACAATAAGTGGACTCTGATTTTGCTCTGTAGTGTAATTTGGAATGTTTTTAAAAACTATTTTCCACCTCACCTTTAGCTGCTTCGTTCTTTAACAAACTACAAGGGCCTTTATCGAAACTACACCCACGGATAGTAAACTACAGGTGGAGAAGACAGAGACCGTATGAGCGCCCCTTTTATATTTACATTCCCATGGTGGATGTATTTAGTGCAAGGCTGCTCTGAAGTAACCAGTTCAGTTGGGTTCTGTCTTCGGCAGCGTCCGGGTTCTCGTCCCAGATCAGGTGCTAGAGTCCTGGGATGGATTCTGGAAAGCGAATGTTCAGCGGCGAGCGATGCTGCTCCTGATGGACGGGTTGGCTGCGCGCTCTCTCTCTTTGGCTAACTCCATATCAATCTTGGCCTGGATTTTTTCCCAGTCCACCTCCACCTACACACACACACACACACACACTGCTTTAACACACTGGACCACAGCAGCAGGACTGGAGTGATCACTCTCAAATCAGAAGAATAACAATTGAAAGAGAACAGTTTCAGTCACATACTCTTCTTATTATTAAAGCATTATAATTTCCATTTCAATTCATACATGATATACTGGAGTGGCTGTATTTCTAGCTGAAAAGTCCCCCTAGTGGAGGAAGAGCTTCATAAGTACACTGCTGTAGTGCATTGTGGGTTTGTTTCATGCGCAACATGCTGGCTTTAACAAATATATTTACAAGCCCAGACATAAGCATATGGCTGCATTTACCATCAAAGTCTACTGCTGTCTTTCAAGTTTCATCACCATGAGCTAGAACACATTATTATGAATATACATCGCTTTATTTCAATGTCAGTCAAGTTATTCATTCCTCCACATCTCAATATAAACAGGAATGTGAATAATAACTAAATATTATAACAACATCTGTCAGGTTCCACCATTTTCGGGAGACTTTAACGTCCAAATATTCCCAAAAGCCTTCAGCGGATGCTAAGGATTAATTCCTCAAATATCTCCTGAATTATCAGTAACTTGTATTTAATGGTAGAGTACGTGTGATGACATCATTCATACAAAAGAACTGTGTTAATATTCATTCATTCATTATCTGTAAGCGCTTATCCAATTCAGGGTCGCGGTGAGTTCGGAGACTACTTGGAATCATTGGGCGCAAGGCGGGAATACACCCTGGAGGGGGCGCCAGTCTTTCACAGGGAGACACACACACACACACTTTCACTCACACCTACGGACACTTTTGAGTCGCTAATCCACCTACCAACATGTGTTTTTGGACTGTGGGAGGAAACCGGAGCACCCGGAGGAAACCCACGCAGACACAGGGAGAACACACCACACTCCTCACAGACAGTCACCCGGAGGAAACCCACGCAGACACAGGGAGAACACACCACACTCCTCACAGACAGTCACCCGGAGGAAACCCACGCGGACACGGGGATAACACACCACACTCCTCACTCACAGACAGTCACCCGAAGGAACCCCACGCAGACACAGGGAGAACACACCACACTCCTCACAGACAGTCACCCGGAGGAAACCCACGCGGACACAGGGATAACACACCACACTCCTCACAGACAGTCACCCGGAGGAACCCCACGCGGACACAGGGAGAACACACCACACTCCTCACAGACAGTCACCCGGAGGAAACCCACGCGGACACAGGGATAACACACCACACTCCTCACAGACAGTCACCCGGAGGAACCCCACGCGGACACAGGGAGAACACACCACACTCCTCACAGACAGTCACCCGGAGGAACCCCACGCAGACACAGGAGAACACACCACACTCCTCACAGACAGTCACCCAGAGGAAACCCATGCAGACACAGGGAGAACACACCACACTCCTCACAGACAGTCACCCGGAGCGGGAATCGAACCCACAACCTCCAGGCCCCTGCAGCTGTGTGACTGCGACACCTGCTGCGCCACCGTGCTGCCCTCTGTGTTAATATGTAAATGTGTAATAAATAAATAAATAAAAATAACAAGCGTTATAACTCAATTACCCCTTCGGAGTACTGTAGGAACCTTTTGTTGCTCTCAGTCTTGCCAAACTCTTGCAGAAACTTCTGTCTGTGTGCAAGGACGGTGTCCACATGGGTTTTGTGCTTCACTGCCAGCTCCAGAGCTCTGAGGAGACAGCAGTGTGAGCCAGGAATAGGTGTTTTACACACACATACACACACAAACAACACAAACACACACACACCTGTCCCAGTTGTAGAGGTTAATGTGGATCTGTATGGCCTGGTATACGAGGCCTGCCTGTAGTAGTGTGGCTTCAGCTTCTTGCACATGTCCACTGAATAGCAGCATGTGGGCCAGAGAGGATTCTTTAGAGGGCAAATCCTTTATGAAGTTGATGTATTGCACTTTATCCACCTGCA